>NC_068369.1:40332985-40530485 GCF_020536995.1 Dreissena polymorpha | reverse complement strand
TTTTTATCATTAGTAACTATTTGGTTTTGAACCATATACCCCAACCTCAATATATTAATATCAGGTTCATCGACATATATGAATTATAAGGGTAATACACATTTATCATTTATTAGGTTCATACACATACGTTGGCGTCGTTTCAGAGTTCGAGGTCGCTCATTAATATCTTATTCGTGCAATTGAAACAAAGGAAGTGGTGTACGGTAATTGGAGTGAGCGCTGAATGCATAATGAAAATCACAATAGCCCAAGATTGATATCTCACTTCCTTGTTTTTGAACACTCTTAGGCTGTGTGCCATGAATATTTTGTAAAACTTTCCAATGTCCTAAAAGTTAATATACGCGTTTCAAATATACTGAAATATCAATTTGATTCATTTGAGCATGTCAAATTATTCACAGTGTTGACTGGTATTGTCACTGATCTCCGAAAAATCTAATTTGCAATAATTTCATTTTATTTTATTGAAACGGCGGCTTTATGACCCATGAATATGATATCCAATAAAAAGTCGTAGTTATTGTCTGATACATAATGTTGGGCAACGATTGATGACTAAACAAAATGTAATTTTGTAATCTGCGTGCATTTGTGTCAAACAACAGTTGGGACAGGAACCTCGTGAAAACATTATGTATCATACCCTGAACAGATCACAGAATTATCACCTGTATTTTATATGTTTTGACATACACGAACCTATAGTCAAATCATAAACCGCATATATACGAGCACTGGTAAAATATCTGGAAAAAAAAACATTTCTTCAGTTGTCCTTAATAGCACGTATTTTCGTCTCCTGACGTACGAAGAACATCGAATGAATTACATTTAAAGAAGTTGTATGGGCCAAGCCTGTTTTAGCTAAATAACGCTCCTCTATTTGTCTCGCTTATTTATTGCTTGCTGTGTGAAATCAGCCATGATGTGAGCACGTTAAAGGCAATAATCGTATCGCATCATGCATGTTCCGCATTCCATTCACTTACGTTCAAACTTTATTCGATGCACATGGATGAATTAATAACTGGCTTACATCAACGGTCTACAATACACTAAGGATTGTCAAAGATGCAAAGTCATCGATGTTGTTTGTCCTTATTTCTATAAACATTAATATTTAAATACGACTAAAAACTGCTTCACAAAGTATAACAGTCATGACAAAGACGAACTTAAACTTGTAAACTTGGTTTTCGGCGGGTATGCAGTATCAACCTAATATGCTTTAATAAAACATGTTTGCATATTTAGCAATATAGGCCTACATAGCAAACTAGTGTATCTTTAGCTATTGTCGCTTTTAAGAATATGCAACACTTATCTGAAACAAAACTTAGTTGGTTTTGCTGTGTTCACACATTTTGCAAGTATAATGCACTAGGCAGTGATCATTTACAAAAAATGTCCATGTAGACCATTTAAGATACACTTTATTATCACTCAATAAACGGTGACACATTAACAGACATTGTATGACATGATTAGTGATAAACAAAATTGTCCATTCTCAAATCAAATCCATGGAGAAACAGTCGATTCGTAATGTTTCACCTACATTACCTGCGTTGTTAGAATCGCACGCTGCGTTTTTGAAACCCTTATTTTGTTTTTTAGAGTTTCGCATTTGTTTCATTCAGTAAGGTTTCTGCAATCATCTGTACGTGTAAAAATACGATATTTTAGATGAACACAATACCGGTATACGCACATTTCTGATACTGTTCAAGACCGAACCATTTTAAGAATCGGCATTTAATATAATTATTGTTTATGACAAAAGCTTTTATAAAATGGAAAAAAAATGTGTGCAGTGCGCGACATGCGCAACTGTAAGGGTTGAAGTTTTAAACGTTCAATTTCACAAAATACATGTTTCGTGCTGTAATTAATTACAGTTGACATCGGTTTACTCAGATGATTAATGATCCATTACAAAGTTTGTTTGAGATTTTACTTTTGCTGATTCATATACGCCTACACGTATGTGTTCTTTCCTTTTATTTTATCCGCGCGTATATTAAAGGAACATTTTTACGTTAAGGTAAATTGACAAAATTGACATAAAGGTTTCAAATTTGCAAATGTTCGTTTAAGTAATGATATGTTTGAGTAAACAGTAATACTGCAATTTTACTTTGCTCCAAAAATATCAATTACATGCACCTTTTGACGATTTATAACCTTGAAAATTATAAAGCGTTACAAACGCGAAACGATCGAATAATTTTGTTGTTATTATTATACTTAATGACATTATGCGGGTTGCTCATATAAAGTAAAAAAAATACACTACTCCATATATGAACATGGATTGCCGAGTGTTTTAAGAGCTAGACTTTTTTTCCAATGGTCAGTGGTTTTAGCCAAGTTAAGGATTACTTTTTTTTCTTTCTTAAAGTCCGTTCTGGTTTTTACTTGAGCTATTGAGTTCCAATATTTACATTTATCAATTAAAAGCATTAATTTTAAAGACACGCGTCAATATGTGCCAACACGTGTAAAAAGGTCCATTCAACAGTTCGTTTCCACATAATAAACTTTGTATTTGTATTTTTATGAGACAACGACATACTTTCGATTTAACTATTCTCCATGGCAACCATGTGACTTATCCCGCATAAATACGTGTCTTGCTTGCGTGCGAAAGTAAGTTACATCGATAGTCTATTAAAAAAAGTTCAAAAAGAAGTACAAAAACTGCATTGAAATGGTAACATCATACTGCATTGGTTACTTGTATCGTTTAGTATTCATAAGTTGAATACAACATAAGTGTATAATATTTCGTCGTTTTGTTCATTATTAGTATTATTAGAAAATTTATCGAGCATAAATTAAAAAATGTATTACATGTATTAAATATGGTTTAACACGGAGGAGAAAAGTGTTTTTTTATTATATCATCATAAGAATATAAACCATAGGAACATTGGACGTATTGAATCATCATATCTGATAACAATATCTGAATATTTCAAAATAATATAGTCACAATATACTCACGTATATGATGTCATGTTCGTATCTTTCACTCAGCGCTTTCCTGATGTTTTCCTCTGTAAGATTGTCCAAAGAGGACAGGTCAGAAGTCATCTCCGAAGCCATCTCCTTAGTAACCGATGACACTCTAACGTCACAGCATCATAAGTTTACATATACTTATCTGATGGAAAAAGAAATGTTTCTATATAAATCAAGAATGTTAGTCTTCAACAGTACAGGCCTGTGCCTATTTTCAATATTTTGTACGCATTTACCACACTCAATTGATTTACAGATCTAAGCGTATAGCGCATGCTGTTTTGTCGAGAGTGAGTGGGTAGTAACAGTTTTCAGTTGTGTATAATTAGCCGATAGAAAAGTATATTAATTTATTCTGGCTTTTGCAACACATGATTTTTACGAATATTTATTTGGCGAATTCGGTCTTGTCAACAAATGCCATGCTTGTTAGCTAGGTCATCAAAATACTTATTTAGTATGTTGTGATCATAAGCATGATTTATATCTGTGTTAAGACATGTTTAGGATAAATAAATTAATCTCGTTGCCTGAGTAGAAAGTATGCAAATGTGCATTTTAATGAGTGTGACTTTACTCCCAATGAAACGATATTTGCAACAGATTGGATAGCTTTTTCATACAATCACGTGCCTTAGATAAGCAATCGTTTTTAATATAAATATGTAAAAAGGTTGAATTACTGAAATATAATACAAAACGGGCCTATAAAATGTCCACATTTCCATAACAGACATTAAGAAACATGGTCTTTTTTTAAGTTTGTCCTTTAATGCTTTAATTGCTTAATGAAAGCACTGGAACTTAAGAGCATTATTATAAAACACGGAAAACATTCAGAAAAGGAAAAAGAAAAAATATTGCACAAACATTTAACCAACCTGGACTCGAACCACTGACCTTTGTTTTAAAAAGTATTCACTCGGCCATTCAGACTGATACTTTTGATTATGTGTAATTTACTTCATATAAGAAATGAACGTGTTGTCACATAAAAATAATGAAAATAAAAGAAACACTTCTAATTATTTAATAGTTTTAGGTTTGTAACGCTTTATAATTGTGTTAATTTTTATTGATGATAACTATTAAACGATAATCTTTTTTTTCATTTATAGTATGCGTTATCAATTTTATTTTGCTCCTGATGTTCTTCTTTAGCTTACTCGGGGACAAACATGGTGAAAAGTTGTCATTTCAACAATACGTGAAAAATTCCTTTGAAATATGTGTTTTATATGTACATTATTCATTTTCCTTTTATAAACGCTATGCAATTGATATAAAAGGAACAGACTATCAATAATAAAAAATATCAGGTAACGTCTTTTTTTTGTTCAAACTAGGGGAACTCTTGGGCATAAGCTGCCTTAGATACGTATGTAATTTCGCATCGTTGTGTTCTTACAGAGGAACAAAAAAGGCATTGATTGGCATTAAAGAGATCTTTTTCACCGATTTTGGCATGTATTGAAGTTTGTCATGACATGCTTTATATTGATATATGTAAACATAGGATCTTAAATGCTCCTGTAAAAAAAAAGAATAAAATTAACGAAAGAAAAGAGTATCCCTGTGCTCGAATCACTGACCACTTGAGTAAAAGTCTTTCGCTTAGACCACTCGGCCATCTGTGCTCATACATTGAGTGATGTATTTTAAACTTTATATAAGCATTCCTCGTAGTATCATAAAAAAAGTAGTCCGCAGTAGGGCTCGAACCAGTGACCCCCGGAGTCCTGGGGTAAAAACCAATAAGACCGCTCGGCCATCCTGCCAAGTATATACACGGGATGTATTTTATACTTTCTATAAGCAATCTTCGTAGTTTCACAAATTTAAACGACAACAACAGAACTCTCCAAATTATTCAATCGTTTCGCGTTAAAACGCTTTATAATTTTCAGGTTTTTAAATCGTCAAAAGATGCAATATAATGGCTATATTAGACCATGGTAAATGTTCAGTATTACTGTTTCCTCACAAATATCATAATTAAAACGAAAATTTGCGAATCTGAAACAACTTTTTTCAATTTTGTCAATTTACCGAAACGTGAAAAGATCCCTTTAAAACCAGCTGTGTTTATTGAACCATTGCGTGATCAAGCTCAACGTAGGTCGTTTTACAGCAACTTATTTGAAGGCTCTTAGATGTTTGGTCATATTCATTCGCAAGCAATAATATATATCTATAAACATTAAAAGGGCCTTTTCACAGATTTTGGCATGTTTTGAAGTTTGTCATTAAATGCATTATATTGATAAATGTAAACATTGGATCTAAAAAGCTCCAGTAAAAAAATCAAGAATAAAATTTAAAAAAGGAACAAAAGTAGCCCGCAGCAGGGCTCGAACCAGCGACCCCCGGAGTCCTGGAGTAAAAACCAATAAGAGCGCTCGACCATCCTGCCAAATATGTATTATAGACGTAATTTATATTTTATATAATCAATCTTCGTAGTTTCACAAAATTAAACGACAACAACAGAACTCTCCAAATTATTCAATCGTTTCGCGTCGCAACTCTTTATAATTTTCAGGTTTTTAAATCGTCAAAAGATGCATATAATGGCTATATTAGACCATGGTAAATGTTCAGTATTATTGTTTCCTCACAGATATCATAAATAAAACGAAAATTTGCGAATCTTAAACAACATTTTTTTTCAATTTAGTCAATTTACCAAAACGTAAAAAGATCCCTTTTAAAGTCAAGATAATCAATAGTCATACTTTTTGCCGAATACATAATTACGAATAAATTGATTGAGTACTTTTAATTACAAAATAACTATTGGAGTATATTTAAAACGTAAAATCACTCATAAACGACTCCATAAGTATTTTGTTCAAAACTGAGAACTATGATACACATATGTAAAACAAAAGTTAGAACTTACCTCAGAAAAAAACTGTCAAATGTCTTCACATTTATTTTTTAAGTAGTGGAACGCACAGTTACACAATTTATTAAGTAAAAGCTGTCTATAAACGGTTTCGGTTAACTATTAAACATGAAACACATGAAAAATAACTTTCCCATTCACTGCAATATCAGCGATGCATGTACCAGCAGTATCTAGTGGTAAATTGACAGCTTCTAGAATACCATGTATGCAGTCACGCGTTTACTATAGATGGATGAACGGGATTAAATATGCGGGTGCGGGTGTCCAATTACATGTAAACAAAGAGGAAGTTAATATGGAGTCATCTGATTGGCTGCAAGTCGGGTACCTGCATGAAGGTACATTTTTGACGATGCTACTTCAGCGAAGCAGCTCGTCTAAGTTATCATACCATTTAAAATTCTTCACAATGACGACCTATGTAAAAGACCGAGCCAGTCCGATTGAGTAAGCTAAATTTCTCAATCGGCATACCTCGCTGATTATCATTGATAAATGTAAAGGCAGCTTGGTTCCCGTCCTCTTTCAAATTTTGTGAGAGGTTCGGGACAGGAACCAGACACGAAACAGCCAGGTGCCACTTCAAACGCTGTGACGCTTGGAAAACCCAAAATATAGTTTATTTATGACTTGATCGAGAATGCAAACTGATTCCCAGTTTCGCTGGGTCAAGTTCCCCACGGGTACTACTTCCATGTACCCCCAAATTTTGTTCGTACCCACATTTTTTTACGAAACCAATTTTTTTTGGCATAATTTTTTCGTACCCAAAATTTTCGTACCGAATTATTTTCGTACCCACATACACAAATGTCGTGATGTAGATAAACTTAAATTGATGCTTTTATATCCATCCTCTTCAAAAGCATCGTCATCAGTACTGTCAGATCTTCGATTTGTCACCGCCAGTGAATGACTTTGATCTTTTTCCGATATTACTTTTCAAACCGATAGAAGGCAAACAAAGTTTTGGTATTAAGTTTTTTAGGGAAAGACCACAATTTATCTTTTCAACGCTATTAACCCGTAATAGTCAAATACTTCCTCACGCGGATTACAACGTAGAGGATATGAACTATAAGAATTGTGTTTCAACAGTTACATCTACTTGTGTGTTTCAAATTGTCTATAAATAGTATACGCTCGATTGCATAATTTTCGTGTTTATTGTGCATGGGTTAATTTTATGTTGAACTACTTTGCAGTCTTCTTTAAACCTGTTTGGTAAATTATGGTCGGTGGTCGATTTTTTGACAGTTTCTTTCGGAACACAAACATGCCTATGTAAGAAAAATTAGCACTTAAATAGCTTCTTATTTAGTCATTTTTGTGCATCCAATTAACACAATGAAAACAGACATACAATATTCGGTAAAAAGTACTGGAAATTGTACTATTTGAACATGTTTCATTATATTATGAAATGAATTCAATGTAGCGTGATTTTATGCCACTTCTATCTGAGTTCCTATTCTCCGTGCTAAAAGAGATATGTTCACAGATTTGAGTGTGTTGTTTTAATACTATTTAATTGATTTATCTACAAACTTGTAATATTTGGATGATTTAGCATCCGAAGAAAATGTTCCTATCCTGGGTTTCGAACTCTGGAGCGCCATGAAGCAAAGTTAAACGCTTCCTCTAGACCCCGAAGTCTTTAGCATATGGACGCTAGCTTAAAAGCTATCTAGGTTATACACGTTTATTCTATTCCAATTCCGATAGATGATAGCCCGAGTTGTGTCAGGAGAGTTATTGTGCTTGCGTGCTTTCAAGATCACCGCTTCTCTAGATGAACGCACAGCCATAACATTTCATCGGAGATACTGTGTGTATCTACCATAAACTAGAAACTAGAAACGGTAATAGTTACAAGTATTTAAATACCAAAACGTTCAACAATAGCCATTCCACACACTCATTCTTATACGAGAGATTTGACATTTGAGAATGGGTTAGTTATGTTCAACTACCGGTAGTTATGACTCAAAGTCCTAATGCAGTAGGATATTCATAGTCATCCGCATTGCATACACATTAAATATCGGGGGGGGGGGGGGGGGTTAAAAATGGATTTAGCTATTGAGTGATAGTAACAATGTTAAGTGTCTGAAAAATATTTAGAAATAGCTGTACCGATGTAAGTCTGGGTTCCTTTCCCTTTCACTACGTATCCGCAGTAAAAGAGGCAGGGGACCAGACTATATCAATGTATTCATCATTTATGAGCCGCGGTCTGGGAAAATCGAGCTTTATGCATGTGCGTAAAGCGTCCCACGGCTTATCCCGAATGACGCTTTCCGCCATTTGGAAATTTTAATATAAAAGGAAGGCTCTTCTAAACAAACATCCCATCTCGGCGGAAAGTGTCGTGCCAGACTAGTTTGTGTTTACTGCACTGGCTAATCTGGGACAATTTACGAACATGAAGTGAGACCAGTTTTCTCAAAGCGGGCGCATATGTTTCCTGTAAAAATGAATCGTCGAAATAAAATATTATATAAAAATATACATTTGCGCCTTTATCGCGTGTTTGTATCTGTCTCTATCAAAACCTTGGTTTATTTTTGTATTACGAGGTGTCCATGAACGTGTAAGGAAATTAAGAACAGACGACGCCTGTTATGTATTATTTCCTCATTTACATCTGTGTGCAGCATTTAACATAACATTGAAATATAATATTGGAATGTATAATTGCCGACAATACTTCCAAGGTCTTTTTTTAAAATGAACACAGTTTTTATTTGAGTCGCGTTCTGAGAAAACTGGGCATAATGCAAATGCATTAAGTGTCGTCCCAGATTAGCCTGTTCAGTCCGCACAGGCTAATCAGGGACGACATTTGCCGTCTAAATTGGATTTTTGCTAAGAAGAGACTTCAGTTTAACGAAAAATGTCATAAAAGCGGAAAGTGTCATACCATATTAGTCTGTGCGGACTGCACAGGCTAATCTGGGACGACACTTTACGCTCATGCATTATGCCCAGTTTTCTCAGAACACGACTCATTTGATGATACAAACACGTGGCCAGCTCCAACCGAAGCCAAGCCTGTGGCTACACTCTACATCGCTCGTTCAGCGCGCACCGCGTTGTTTAGTATGCTTTATTTATGATTTTAGAGCGCAGCGCAAACGACACGCCGGTGTGACTGGGGTCTTGCTTGAAGGCGTACCGTGTTGATAAAAGTGGTTCAACATCCACGTAATACATTGTGTACCTGCTTTCTGACCTTGCATATGGCGTATGATTTATCTTAGCGTTCCATAACGCGTAGTTTTCATTCGGTATAATGACAAGTATGACAAGGTAGGATACGATGGTACCGATGAAATACAACCAAAACAACAAACGGTCCACAACCGCTGCGAGGCGCTGCCATTCCACAACTATCAGTTTTATTAAATACAGCTCACTATTTTCATCCTCTTATTTCGGCGAGGTATCTTTCTCAAAATGACACGTGTTTGTTGCACGGGGTCGCTTAATTTTCGGTTTGATATCAGACGTTTTCTTGTTTCGTTTTGTTTCTAGCGCCTCTTTCCTGTGGATGTCCAATTGTATTCCATTGGTATGCAAGTGGTTTGAAGCGTGGAGCTCAAAATTGTTCGTTTTTCGTGCGAATGTTTCTGGATAAACTTCGTCACGCCGCAGCCCTATGACTTCTGGTTCCGGTTCCGATGGTTGTGGTGGATTTAGCGATCTCAATTCTGACGTCTGGTTTTCCTCTGAACTCTGGCGTCCAGGCAGCGCGTTCTGTCGGGATAGTGTTCATTTTTGTAGGGACGACAACGCCGTTTCTCTCATTTTCCGCATGGAGTTCTGGCGTCGATATTTGAAGGAAGACTTTATTGTATCTTTTCTTGCGCCATTCTCCTGTAGCCAGAATAAATAATAATCGCGCATGCACATATTAGCCATACCTTTTATGTATCAAAAGTAATAATAATGAAAATTATTAGTATAATTACACAATATAGTTTCACAATAAAGGAAGATAAAAAAGTTATCTATAGTGATTCATAACCCGGTATAGTGATTCATAACCAGGCATAATACGAGGAGTTTAAGGGGGCACACTACAGTTTTTCACAAATCGGCCACTGGCTGCCGGGGTGTGGGCACTGTCAGTCCTCACAGCTGACACAACGTCTACACCTGAAATCATACAAAACATACCTTCAGAATTGTTGGGGGTATGTCTTTCACTAAGCATGCATGTCATACCACCACCACTCAAATCTGATACTTTAAACTTGTAAAACACTATTATTGCTGCTCAGTTTCATTGTATCCCTATTTATTAGAAATGTCCCCCCCCCCCTGCTAATTCGACACTAAGGCTAAAAACTGTATAGTGCTACCTTAAAGCGGGTATATACGATTTTTTATATGTGTTTAATTGTAATATATTGATAGAATATGTTACAATTACACAAAATAGGCAAGAAAAAATATACATTAAAGCCGAATTTCATAAAATGCAGCAAAGACAAATTAGCGCCCCGAGCCGATAGTGACGTACATATTTTCCTACAATAACCGAAGCATTCGTCTTTGTATTATAAACCGTTAAACTACGAGGGGTGTTCCAGAAGTTCGTGGATTTTCGCTATAACTTATTAGTTTGCTGGTAAAAGTCAATGAAATTGACATATTATACAAACCAATTGTCATGGACTTTATATATAAGCTAAAAATGCATGAATTCCATAAAGCGCGTTTGAAACGCGTTGCCATAGAGACCTCAGTAACGACATGCGGCGCACGCGTGTATTTACGCGCATTAAAATTTGGTTTAAATGTCGTTGATAAACAGAATTTACGGGTAATTTCACGTCACAGCGCCTAAGTCCTCCTTACAGCCCGGATTTGGCCCCTATGGACTTCCGCGTCTTCCCGGAAGTTAAATCACAGATGCGCGGTATTCGCTTTGCAAGTAAACAGGAACTTACAGTTGCAGCAAAGCGAATCGTGTCGTCTTTTGACGCTGACTGGTATAGAGACACTTTTGACAAGTGGATTTCCCGACACACAAAGTGCATTCGCGTTGGAGGTGATTATGTGGAAAAGATTTGTCAGTTGTTAACTTCATAACGTCATTGACGTTGAACAGAAACGTTACACGTGCGTCGGTGTGCGCATTGTGCACATGTTTAAATCTCTGATATATTTTTATTGTTTTATGTATTTCTATGATATTTGGATAGTAGATTTGGAAAGGACGAAATATTCTTAACATGCTATTTGTTTGTCCATTTATGTTACCAAATGAAAGTTATAGCGAAAATCAACTAACTTCTGGAAACACCCCTCGTAAGTTTAGATGCACATCGTACATGTATGGTATACATGCTGGCGAATTCGGCTGTAAAGCCGTTTTCAATTTCAGAATTAAATATCGACACATGTTCTTCTTCACTTTTATTTTAATTGATATTGAAATATATATATAATAAGTTTTTTACACAGTTTATATAAATTCATAAATATTTGACAAAATCGTATATACCCGCTTTAACGCTCTTCGTATTATGCCGGGTTATGTATCACAATAGATAATCACGTAAATAACACTGGTTATAGAACACCTATGTTTATTTCTCACCACATTTGTACGTACCAAATTGATAGATTCAATGAGTCTATGAAGATCGCGGCTCATGCTTAGGAGTACAGAAGCTCCCGGTTCGGAGCACTGCGGATTTTTGCCCCACTGTTTTGCAAGTTGATACCCATTACCGCCATAATGACGGACACAGACGTGAGTGTCACGACAACACATAGATATTGATACACCCCAGGTGTGGTTGTAGCAATTACCTTTTTCATGGACTGTTAAGTTGTTAATACTGGTGACATTACATGACTATATATATCAATTGACAAGTATTCACAACTGAATATATAATCTTACACATCACCAGAATTATAATCTTGATGTAAGCCATCCATTTGATGGAATTTCTTTTTTCTTTGTAGTGCATAACAGTTTCTGCCAGCTAATCTATGTACTTTAAGTGGCACCTTAATTGTTTGCAGTCATTTGTTTTATTGGATTCTTGAAAATTTTCTTTTCTAAAATTCACTTTGAGAGTCAAACTTCGTTGTTGAACACTGATTTTAGAAGTTTTATAAAATACTGTTATTGTTTTATTTACATAAATTGTGAATGAACGCGGAACAGATGGCTGTGCGTCACATGTACATTCTGTATTATTACTACCCTCGCATTCTATACTTAGATGGTGACGTCACTACGTTATAGGGTATGTAAGTCTCGTCATGTGACCACCGATATTTCACGAGATCTCCAACTTCCGGGTACAAACAAAAAATCAAAATGGCTATATCAATAATGTACTGGTCTAACTACGTTGAATCGCATGTTAAATTAAGTCGAAAGAGTGAAGCATCGGTTGAAAGCGACAGGGTATTGAAATTCTTTATGGACGAACTGCGTGTAATCCGTGCCAGCGTCCAGGCTTCGATGAAAAATACATCATATAATGTTACGGTTAGTTATATACATCCGAATTACTATGACAAAGTAAAATGTTAATCGTACTCGTAATGGTTTAAACACTATTTATTTTCTCATTCAGATTTTGTTATATTTTTTTCATAAGATTCACCTTGAACCAGAGGACAACGGCGTGATACAATCATCGACATGTCAGTGTCCAATGAGGGAATTCAAATCACAGGTGGTTAACGTGTGGCTATGATATTAATTAGTGAAAACATCATTTTGAATGATAAATACTCATATTATAACGAAAAATTAACTTTTATGAAAAAAAATAATTCACTATCAAATATATATATAACAAGGTATGCAACTCAAAATCACCCCAAAACGGGATGCATCGCTTTGAACAGCCATATCTTCATCAATTGTGCAGCGATTTTCACGATCTCGGTCTTATTCAACGCAAAAATGAATTTCCTTTCTGGAAATGTATATGTCTTGCAATATTTTTACAAATGCTGGGTCAACTTTTAAGAAATAACACGAAACACAACTCGCATGACCCAGTTGACAATGATCATGCAGTCTTTAAGACTGAAATCTTCACGGAGTAAAGGGCATCTTCCCTACAAATTCATGTACCTCGATACCATAATTCAATAAAACGTATGAAAAAACATTATTACCGTTCTTGTCGTTACATTATGCATCAAGACTAACTGTCCAGCGTCGTTTGAAACCTTTGTTTACATACATTTCAACTAACTGACATTTTAAACACACGAGTGATTTCATTGGTCCGATGCGGAGGTGTGTCTTTACAACTGGAGATTTCATTCATAAAGACTGCATGATCATTGTCAACTGGGTCATGCGAGTTGTGTCAATCTCAAAGCTGTTATTTTGAAATAATAAAATTGTGTACTCTATATAATTCTTATTCGAACCATCCTAGATCTATTCATTAACTCATGAGAATAATTGTTTTCATAATTATTTTTTAATGCAATGTACCTTTTTTACTCGTTACTCAGGGCTCTAAACAGATCTGTCTCAGATGATGACAGAACTTTTATTTATAAACAACTTGGACAGTTGGGTCGCTTTACAGGTTCGCATAAGTGGTCCCTGTTAGAATGTTTTGTTCCTGTTATCATGATTTTTTCCTGTTAGCATTTTTGGTTACTGTTGAGCGGTTCCTGTTAGTATGAGTATTTGAGGTATGTGCGTTTGAATATATATATATGTGTATATGTTAAGCAATAATTTTCACGTAAAAAAATTATGCTGTACAAATAGTGAGATATTACTTATTAAGCTATCTCATTGGCAATTATGTAGTTGTGATAGTATGACTTATAAATAATAATTCCAAAAAATCCTTGGTATGTCAAAAATTATCAATACCACATGGTCTTGTTTATTTTTCAAAAATCATGAGCATTATTTTAATGGTCTTTTGCTAATAGTTGACCTGTTCATTTTTATGTTTGAAGCTCTGCATTGGATTATGGCAGAGGAGACACAGATACCGGATGTACCAGTGCCTCTCCTGGATGACTTGATGATCCATCCTGATTATCTGGGAGCTGAGGACCCCCGCACACGGCTGAGACGACAGTTGCTGGTGTCGCACGAAAAGGTCAACCAAACAGCTGCAGCAACTATTGGACATAGGGAAAATGCCTTATGGGCAGCTGTTCGCAAGTTGAGATTTACCGACTCTAACTTCGGACATATCTTGTCAGCGTTTGACAAAAAAAGTAAGTGCTAGTACATATTGCTATAATTTTAATATATATGACGCACATGTCTTCATTTTATGTGAGTTAATATCAATTTAAACTGGGTGGTCAATATGAACTTCTGTTTCTCGACATTAAAAAGTAGACTTGCTTTACTTTTTCTGCCATGTTTTTAATGCATTGCAGTTACTTATGCTCGATTGGTCATTGTCGGCTCGGGTACTACTTACATGTACCCCGGGTACTCTTAAGTATACTTACATGTACCCCGGGTACGGTAAATATACTTAAAAGTACCCGGGAATTTGAACGCTAAATCGGTCGTTGTTGACTATTTTTTTTATATTAATTTTGTTAACATAAGTGTCTATTTTCTGTTAAATGGCCTCTATATCATCGAAACTCATACTCAAAAAGCATGGTGATGTAGTGTTTTTTTTTAAAGAGAAGTTTGTTTAAGATAAACAATATCGTTTAACGGTATCGGTAGCATTTAATACGACATCAGATTTGGGGCGGGAAAACAACTCGGGTACAGTCTAATATAGCCCGGGTATTTTTAAGTATATTTACCGTACCCGGGGTACATATATGTATACTTAAGAGTACCCGGGGTACATGTAAGTAGTACCCGAGCCGACAATGACCAATCGAGCGTTACTTATACTGTTGTTTATTTGTAAATCAACATACCAGATAAATAAGTGTTTTTATATGTTTTTCAAGACTGACAGTGTCTTTGAAAAAAAGACTTCTGAGCGCGTATAACCTGGAAAAAAGTTCATAAGCGAAAGTGAAAGTAAACGAGACTTACATACCCTATGACTACCCTCGTGTATTTGCGGTTACAAACAACTTACATTGTTTTTTTTTCTTAAAAAGTGTACCTCAAACCAGAGGTTCGTAACAATATATACACGAAAACGAAGTTCCACAGTAAGATCCAACTCGAAAAAAGATTATTAGGTGACTTTCTGACTGTTAATGTCTATTTAATGACCTGGCTGCGCATTATCTAAAGAAAAGTAAACGCCGGCACCGGGGTTCTAACAAGTTTTTTCCTCCATCGACTTATAACTCGATTAAAAAAGACATAACGATGTTATAAAAGTATAATTGAACCGCGCATTTGGAAAACGTGGCTTTACGTGTCGTCCAAGCTTCTCTTAGACGGACGACACTTAACGCACCTGCATTAAGATCTGTTTTCCCAGAGCGCAGCTAAGATAATTGGTTATCAACTAGTAGTCATTATCAATTAAAAATCCGGATAACTGACCAATCAGTGGAACGGCCTGTGACGCGGCGAGTACATCCTCCGCTATCAGCAGCATGAACATCGAGAACGCCAAGAACACCGACCGATTAAGCTCCCCGGAAGTTGAAGACAGAGTGAGAATGGAGAGCATGATGTACGGAACGATAATGTTGAAGATGTAGTTGAAGGTCTTTCGGCGCACGTGCAGGGTGTACGTCAGATCTTGCCATCATCTTGGTACGTGTCGTCGCACCACGATTGCATGCGGAAGCATTCTCAAAGACGGTAAGTGGAGAGCTTGATGGCCCGGTCGTCGTACATTTTCTCATAGTCCATCCACGCTCCGTTGTAGATCCACGATCCGAACCTAGACAGGGAGTAATCTTTAATTCTTAAAATAATAAGTTTGTTTGATAACTATGGAATGATTTTCATTGTACAAAAGGCGTGAAGAGAATTGGTATTTGCCTCTTATGGTAAAGCTTGTTAAGATTTACGTAACGTCAATTTCATGATTAGCAACTTACGTTACTTAATGTGTATATCTACGTATCATAAGCAAACAATTGTTTATGTTCTTGAAATTCGCTGTGTTCATGTAAAGCACAGGGGCCTCTAACACAAAATACCCTATATATACACTTTATAAATATATATAGTTATAGTATATGCGGGGTATTTTTGTAAAAGACTCCTCGTATATTATCTCGTACATCAGCCACCCAAGACCCATCCTCTAGAAAATAAGTGAATTCTTTCTGTTGGTCTGTAGGTTTTTTGTACAGCATTTTTATAAATCTACAGTAAGTAACGTGATGAAGAAAGCACTTATATTTCATCGCATAACATGACTATAATAGTTAAGTACACATTTATACTTTATTAAATATGGTTAGGTTTATCGTGTCAATCTCTTTAATTTGCGAAAGACATGTAACTCATTAAGTCAGGTCCTGAAATATGCTTACAAGGAAGTCAGTTCCAAAAGGTTGTTTAAACCATTTTAAGCAATCAATAAGTTATTAGAGATGAAACTACGTCAGGAAAATGAAATATTCGTGATTTTGTTATATTTTACTGTATACATACGACAAAACTGTGTATGATAAGGATTTCCGGCAAGTTTGCATGAAAATAAAAACGTTACCAGTTGCAACTCCGGAGCCGGAGGGTCAATAGCTGGCAGTTGGATAATTGCAACTACCACAATATGTGTGGACATTTATTAATATTATATTCTAAAAGCGACATATTATAAGGCTAAGGTAGCAGCTATAGTCTTTTTTATATAGATTTTCCGATATTTAAACAAAAAGAGTTATATAAACATTTAATACACATGCAATTAGAAAACGTGCGACGACCTCGCCATCGTTATACGAAATATACAAACACGATCATTTTGTAACCTTCTTGCCGTTTTCACAACATATTATTTAGTGGTTACTGGTTCATGCTATTTCCGGAAATAACATTTCGTAACAAATGTCAGTAGCACGCTGCAGCATTGCGATGGTTGCGAGGATGATTCAAAACATTAACGTGCCGCCTCGAGTTGTCGCCGAACAACATCAGACTTGACTATTGTTCGCTGGATTTTTCGTTTCGTTGCACACGTGTCGCAAGCGAATAGATACAAATTACGTATTTTTTATAAGATGCATGTATTGACACAGTTCGAAAGTTTGCAAATTGGAATTCAATCAACTCGCGAAGAATAAAACAACAACATGTTATATGATTATTGTTTGAAATTAAAAAAAAACATGATTGGATGTATGCGTTAATGTTTTAGTGTGTAATAAGATTCATATGCATTGTTTGCATTATCATGTTATTTCCTGCTCTATGCAGTTTACTGTAATAGCATGTTAGTGACATGTAAGATATTGCAAGACGACATCCTAAATGTATTTATAAAGCTTTGTTAAATGCATAAATAACACTGATGTATGTGTACTAATATGTGTAAATATTTCCCAAAACTGGAACAAAGAGGTTTAGATCTAAAATTAGAAATCTGGTTTACGAGACAACACGACTGGACTTACTGTTTTGTGATGGCGGCACTAACACTTTATTTGCATACTGTTCTAAAAATTGCTGTCTGTGAATACGCCAAAATCGTTGGTGATATCGATTTTTAATGTTGGCATGTAAAATAAAATCGAACAGCGATGACAAATGGCTTGTTTGTACAGCGGGGGCTACCGTATAATAAGTGACTGAAGTAACACATGACTCATTGATTGTATATATAAAGTGTAGCCATGCTAGTAGTATTTGAGAAGAATCACTCAAATGTAAACGTAACGATAAAACACTTTTGTGGTAATCGCGTTTTCACGATCTCAGTATAGGCGAATTATGCAAATACTGAGTTTTAGTTAAAAATATATTGCATTATTGTTCCACAGTAAATGATGTTCCTTGTTTGAATGTGTGTTGGCACTATGTTCAAGACAAATTGCATTATATGTCTAATGTGTCCGTCTATTGTTATCAGAATCAGAATTACAGCATAACATATACAGAGCCGTCGTTGTCGTTTCTTGCTCTCACAAACAATCTCTGCCAACAAAAGAAAATCCTACAAGATTAGGGAGGATTTTATTTTTCGGTTAAAGTATTATATTATAAAAATAAGCGTCATTTTAATTTAAATTTTAGTGTTTAAGTTTAGTTCATAATAAAGCAAATAATTACCTAAATTAAAAAGTAAAACTATCAACGGTTAGATTATTTTAACACGTGGAGGGGTTATCGTCACGTGGTTGGTTATGAAGGCATGGATTTCATCCAGCTATGCTGGTTCCAGTCAAATCTCTGCGCGGAGGTTGGTTCCGTAGATAAAGTACGTTACGCTATTTTTGACAATTATTTGCCCCCCCCCCCCCTGTCGCAAGCTGTCACACAATTCACCGCCCCCCCCCCCCTCCTAACATAGAGTACGTAAAACTTGTGAAGAATTGTTAGTATAATTAACACGTAATAATAATTTAATCTTAAGCACACTTCAGTATGAAACTGTTAAAAATAAAACAACTATCACAATATACAAATGACTTTAATAGTATAATGCCGATAGTAAATTGCCAACAGTTGCCACTGTTATGCATTGAAGCAGTAACTTAAACAAGATTAAATTTGAAAACAAAAATTGTAAAATTCAGACTAGAAATTATATAATTATATCATTTTATTCCACCTCTTCCTTCCCCTTTGAGCGTGACGTACTTTATGGGCGGCCCCTACTACGAACGCTTTCATATACACAGACGAAATAAATGGTAAAATTAACAACTTCTATGCCTAGTTTATTTCGCGACATTGTATTTAATGGTTTAAGTGAAATGAATACAATACACATTATATTTAACGTTCAATCAATAAAAAATATGCATTTGATGTTGAACTTTCAGTGGATACGACTTGACACATCCAATTAACTGATAACAGGTTTGAGAAAAAGTGTCTTGCATAATATTCTGTACATGCACTTATTTCATCCAAAGATCGTCTAACTATTTAAAAGGTTACCAATAAGGCAAGTTGGTCAAATAAATATGTTGCTTCGGCAATTGAAATGAAACTCACAAACAACTGTTTTTTTTATATAATTGATATGTCACACATACGTTTTACTAACGTTAAGTTGTTAAATTAAATAAAATATTATCATTTGACCATGATTTGTACATGTTTTTTATATATTGTATGACGTTTCATCGTATTCAGCATTATGCTTAAACGAAAGAACATGTTTTTACAACATACACACTACACGACGACGAAACCTTCCCGTATAATGCTAAGAAACGTACATTTAAAATGTAATATAATAACGTATATACACAAATTATTTTAGTAATGTACACCGTCAATATTCATTCAAATCACACGAACTACTTTGTTGACATAAATAATTCAATGCCGTCCCCATATGGATGTTTAAAAACCTTGATAAGTGCATACTAGCATTGCGCCATTCGCCTCAATGCAGTTTATTCACACATGCACCTACTTTGATTATACACAGCTGTTTAGACCATTGTCAAGTTATATATTTCGCATCAAACGAACTTGTTGAAAAATGTTAATAGAAAATAAAGAAATATCTTACTGAATGAAAAACTGAAATAAGAAAAACTATAATCGGAATTTAAAGCGAGAACTGCTATAAGTTGCCTCTTCACCTAAATGTTACATATGTTGATAATAAAATAAAACATAATATTAACGAGGTTTGACCAACCAACACGAAAAATATTAAGCAAAACAGTGTATCATCAATGCAATAAATTATAATAAAATACAAAATAACTTAACTCAAAACAAAAAAACACGGTAAACTTGAAATACATAAAAATGATACACAAATATATAAAAACAACAACATAGAAATCACATGTAAAACACTGTTTGATATACAGTACGTTTACCCAAAGAAACACTAATTTGATTTTCAGCTATGTCCCATTGTTAAAGATCGTTGTTTATTATTTTGTTTTTATATAAGAGAAAAATGATTTGAAACTAACTAACATAATATTATAATATAAAAATTCTTTCATTGGCAATAAAATTTGACGAAATAACAAGTGTGTTAACAGACATTAAATGCATCAAAATGTTCTTATATATTTTGAATTTGTCAGCCATGTCAGCAAATTGACTTCAATGTCCGATGCTCTTTTTAAGCATCTAGGGTGTTATAAACAAATCGTACTAACGTTCATAATAACGATTGAGCGAATATCAGTTAAGAATAATACAAATAAATAACATTTATCATCCGGCGGAATTTTCTATCAGGTCTGTACCTTAGGTAGGGTCGGTACTTTAGAATCGTTCGCTCATGTCCTGTAAACATGATACAGAGAGATAATGTCCTCTAATTAAAAAAAAAGCATAACAAGAATCAAGTATCGATTGATGCTTTTATGTGCAAAAATCTCCGACAAAAGGCCTCTTAAAATAATTTAAACTCTATGTGTTATACTTAAAAACAAATACATGATATTTTCATAATATTTGTATGTTAATTATATTACCCAAATGATGCAACACTTTCATACCATTGAACGTGGGCGGTTATTATAGAAATTGTTGTTTGAGTTGCCCATTTCGATTGAGTCTGAAAAGTGTACACTTATATTTCCCTCTGCTGCTCTATCTCCCTCTGGTCTTCTATCTCCCTCTGGTCTTCTGTCTCCCTCTGTTCTTTTGCCTCCCTCTGGTCTTCTATCTCCCTCTGGTTTTCTGTCTCCCTCTGGTCTTCTATCTCTCTCTGCTCTAACTCGCGCGGTCTGTGAGTTCAGCTGCAGACGTCTCGCTAGTTCTCTTCCCAACTTACCTGCGCGTGTAAGCAATGCAACACGTTATTAAGTTGTAAAACATACCTTGTGAATAACACAGTGGGCGTTATAGAACTTAACTGTAATAGGCTTTTATTCCAAATCATATATTGAATAATTAACGATGCGATATTGCTATACATGTCACTTTGCCATGCAATTCAAAATACTTAAGTTCAATCTCTTACGTTTCAGTAAAAATGATTGACGCTCCATGATAGTGCATGTTTCCACATACGAGTTATTTGTATGCATCGGTATAATTCAATAAATCTAAGACTGAGCAATGGACTAGGCAAATCTAAAACTATGTGCATGTTCCCCTTAGAATGAAAGCTGCCCAAAATGAATTGCAATTGGCTAAGAAATGTCAAAATCCTGTACAGATGATATTTGATTGTACGTGCTTTGAAAGACACTGTTTATAGCTTCAACAATTGTAGATCTAAAGTTACTGATGTTCGAGCAGACACAAAAGGTTCCCTTAAAATGTCACATTGGTAACAAAAGGGCATTCTGAATTATTCGAGCGGATCTACCTAGCATTATTCAAATGCTCAGCCTTTGAAGATGCTGGATATATAGTGTAATCATATTGTTATCAATAGTTCGTGTAGTCTCGTGCTGAAACGAACATAAATGATCTATAAAAGGAAACAACCCACTGAAAGAAAATTGAAGTTAAACAACGCTACAAAATGCATATGTCAAATATATATTGGCAGTCTGCTTTAAAGTTTAATTACATTCAGACAATGATCTCAAAAAATTCCGTGAAGATACAGCATTAATGTAAAATATGTTCTGCCAAAGAACAATACGTTTATAAAGATAAATCATTGGAGCACAACAACACGACATTATGTGTATGTCCATCTTTAAGGGATGCTATATAATTCATTTGTATAAAAGTCAGACCATAAGAGTCTCAGATCTGGAACGAAAACTAATTATTATTATAAGGTTAAATAATTCCATGGCAAACTATTGGCATACAATGACTGACCATTTGCGGATGTCAGCCCTATAAGGAAACTATATACAGTTTTATAACAAATTCAGTGCCTGAAAATTTCATTAATCAATAGGTAATTAGTCTCTGAGATATACTGTCCGAGTTCTCATGCAAAAATGCAATATTATTTAAAATCATTAATCTTGAAAGGGAAATATCTCATACTTTAAGTCATTTGAGCGGAACGGCCTGACAAAGTACATGTGTCCACCTTATAAGGATACTGCAAATAAAGTTCCAACAAATGGGAATACTAAGCAATAATTAGTTTCTAAGATTTGGCTCGGCAAGTACCATACATTAGAACATGTAGCGTACTTAATCAAAATGCAATTGTTCTCTGAAGAGTAATTGCATCGGAACGACGTAACAATATGCGCATGTCAATCCTATAGGGATGCTACATATAGTTTCACCACATTCGGATGATTAGTCTTCGAGATTTCGCGTGGAAACAAATAATGATGCTTCAATTTTACTTCCGGACAGATGGAAAGACGAACGGACAGACATCGAATAAGACACAAGCGATAATAAAAGATATGTTTACACACCGGCGAACTTAAAATTCGGTTTGAGGGACAAAGTTGCGACTTTTTGCTCCCACTTTCCGTAAGCAATTATTTCTCTCGATGTGTACTTTTAAATTGTACGCAAAGATATTACCAATATATTGCGACACATCATAGAACACGGTTTATTACCTTGTTTGGACATAAGTTTGCAAAGTTCGAGTTCGTCGTTTTCTAATGTATCAGCTTGCTCTTGGATTAAATCTCTCGGCTGCTCACGGTACGTTTTACTAGATGGATTAAAATAATTATTTAGCAAAATATGTGACCGGTAAATTGATAACACATGTAAATGTATACAAAGATTTATTTTGTGTTGATTTGTCAATGTGTATGTGCAGTATAAATTTTACCTGCGTTGTGATTTGCTGTCACAATGCGGCACCATTGCGGATCTTCCTGGCCCTGTATTTAAACGCGTTCTTCTTTTCATGCTCGATGGAAGACGTCCATCACACTGGTCATGTTTTTTCAGTTGGTGTGTACTCGGCGCCCTCGCAAGCATTAGAGCGCTTTGAGCCAATAAGACGGGCTTATTACTGGATTTAGACGGATCTTGGTGTAACAGACGAGTCGATGCTCGAATACCGTTTTTGTTCAATTTCACTTCAAGTCTGAAATATGCACCAACATGGCTTAGAACTGTTGATCGGTTTTTACTAACGGGCAGGAACCAACATAAATGAAAAATGGACATATTTCGAATGTATATGGCATGCTCTTATCAGTAGACCGTTAATAATAACAACTACATGAATTTTCCATTACAAACCAAGTGTGATATTGCATGTTTACCGGGAGAATCTTAAACGTGTCATGTTAACACGCACACTAAAATAAATAATTGTACATACCGATAACCAGTTTTCTGTAGAAGTTTTAATTGTTTTTTTGCATCTTCCTGATCATCTCGTTCTTGCTCTTGCTCTAATTCTTCGTCTTCTGGATAGTCTGGATAGTCTGGAGAGTCTAACACTCTTTCAAATTCTTTTCTTACTTCTTTTGAAGTAATATCATTAGGTTTCTTTGAATTTTGTCGTTTCTGAAAGTCATGCTATTGTACTATTTTATCAAAACAATACATTACAAAAACAGGTTGCCCCGTAAATATAATAAATGAATTAGTTCTTAATACATGTTAACGACTAAGAAGCAAAGCTTGAGTTCAATATTAATGTTGTTTTCTGGTCATGTAAAAACAACCAGGCCAAAGAGTTATTGATAATAATTTTACACATAAAATGTATATTGAACAAGATGTGTTTGTAAAACACTATGTCCCCTCATATATGTGACCTTTGACCTTGAAGGATAACCTTGACCTTTCACCACTCAAACTGTGCAGCTCAATGAGATACAAATGCATGTCAAATCCAAATATCAAGTTGCTATCTTCAATATTGCAAAAGTTATGGCCAATGTTAAAGTTTGACGCAAACAGACAGGGCAAGAACAATATGTCCCCCAGTATAGACATGGGGACATAAAAGTGCAAAAAATATCTAGTGGTGCAATTATATTAAAATGTACGTAATTGACTTGTAAAGTTATTAATTCATCATAAAACACCAACCCTAAGGCAATCGCCGACGCTTACGCCACCATAACCAACTTTAAAAACGCAATAACGTGTCACAATTTGTTCGATGCAATCATATAAAGTACAAATATTTGCATGCAATCTTAAAAGATTGATGGCATGTTGTTCAATGTTAACAATTTATCGTTTAATTTGTTTTGAATTGGCTTCGTTGACGATGCATTACACAGCAGTGGAACACAGCAACTGGTATATAGACGTGTTGTTTTATTAATTAAACGTTCATATTCTTCGCTTCATTATTGTTAAGCTAGAGTACGTGAAAGGCAAGACTTTTTTTGATATGAAATCGCATTGTACATGGTACTGTGGAATATTTGTAACCAGAAGAAAATGTTCAGAACAGTTTCCTGTCTGATATGGCTTTTATAACATATAATATATTGAATTGCAGATTAGGCGCGGATAGGTTTAATGGTAAGCAAATGATTGATAGTTCACATGGTTTAAGCGCTTTGATAATGTTATTGGTATATATATATTTCCTAATTTCAAAACATTTAACATTATAGATACTAATACATGTATATATATATATATATATATATATATATATATATATATATATATATATATATATATATATATATATATATAACAACTGTGTAAGCAGGTAATATTAATGTTAATTTTCATTGATTTATCATATCTCATTATGGACTGTATATCTTTTTTATATTGAGTAAACCAAACATGTTGATTTCTCAAATAATATTAATATGAGTGTAGTATCAAAATAGAAAATGGCATGCAAAACAATATGACGGAAAAAACGGTGGTTGTGATTGACACTTGATTTAAACTAGCAAAGTAAAATTTCTACTATTATATTTTGGACATTAAAATAGACAGATTTTGGAGATACGGACGGATCTGTCTTACAAACATCTTTATAATTTGGTTTAGGATTGAAAATTAGAACTTAGCTGGCGTGTAAAAAGTTGCTGCACATTGAACACATTGCTATCAAGTGTACTAGTTTTTTTTTGCGTTTCTAAAGTCTAAACATAGTTCTAATTCCATTATATATACTAAACATGTTTTGAACAATAACATTGGAATAGACGGAAGGCTTTACATGTTCTTATTTTAACTTATGCGCCATGGCATAAAATATTCGTTCAAAACTAAGGGTGTTACGATACGCTCACCTTACGATACGATACGTATCGCGGTACAGTGTGTACGATACAATACGTATCGCGACACGTATCGTCAGATGGAAACAACATACAAACCATTTAAAACCATTTTTCAATTTTATTTAAAGACCTCTACATATGTGTCATACAATATACAAAATACCATATAATGTCATGAAAGTTCACGAATTGACAATTAGTTATTATTATTTACAAATCTAAAACTTTAATTAAATATGAAGACGAAATTATGAATATGTTTGAAACATACGGACTGCTTTGAGTTTCTTTTACTGCGATAGATTATTTAAGTTAACAATAAAACGTGTTTACTAACTAGTCAAACTGGCTTGTGCCAATCTTTGCTTGTGCGGTAATAAAACTCCAAGCGCAATTCTTAGAACCAGTCAAATATTGCACCTTGTTTCGTGACGTAGGCGACACAGCACATTTTTGAGTGGTTGAAGTTTAATTTTAATGGTTTCAAGAAGTTGCGAAATTCTCAGCGGAATCACAAAATTACAGCTCCTGCTTAGGAAATTCGTAGCGACTAAAGTCTTGATATAAAGCACATGTTTATACGAAATAAACGCCTACCACTTTCTTACTGATAACACAAAATTCTTTTGTATTTTTTATTAGAAGCTCGCTGGAGATGATTTCAATTAAACTTCCGCCATTTTTTGGGCGATTTACAGTTACTTCCCTTGAAATGCGTCATGGAAAATGACGTACCGTACCGTACCGTGCGGACTCGGAGGCGTATCGTGAACCGTACCGAGGGGAGACTATTACGATATACCGTCCCACGGAGTACCGTGACACCCTTATTCAAAACTATGAGAATCAATTATGTAAGAAATATTGTTCCCAGTGTTTTGACGAATGTGGTTTGTATTCAAACAGTTATTTTCATTGGAATGACGTTTGTTTTACCATAATGAACATTTAAATTGTAAATGGGTGTTGTAGATTTGAGTTTTCAGACAAAATGAAGAAACACAATCACGCATAAGTGTTAACTAAGTATGAGCTGCAGTAAATAACAAATGTAAAATACCGATGGATTATTCAGTTGTGTAACTGATACGAGATGTAAGAAGGTTTCCCAGCGGTGCATTATCATTCCAGCAAACTGAATCAGCAAGATCAGTAGGTAGAAAAAGACGAACATCAGCCCAAGCACATCTACTTCGAAGCCCTTTATCCCCCCAGTACTACTTTTGGATTCAGATTCCAGCGCTCCCTCAATATCGTCTTCTGAAGTACTCGAACTCTTAAAAAAAATAAGTACAGGAAAATGTATTTGTTTACACATAACTGGATTAAACGAAATTATCACAACTTTATTAAAACGTCAACTCAACAAACCATACCAAGGCATTTCAAAATTCGTACTTAATAACGTTCTGTTTTGATATTACATACTGCAAATGAATCAAATGATATTGTAGCTGGCTTCGTGTACTGGAACATAAAGTTGATTGCGATCCAAAGAAGATTAACAATGGCCATTCCAACGCAAATGTTTGTCCTAAGTTCTAATAGAGCTTTCTGGTCGTTCTTTTTCTTTTCAGCCGACAAGTCCAAAGGGTAAAGGTATCTGAAATACAATTATAATAAAACGAAATAGCAACATTCGATCTGCCAATGTAAATTATAGCAAATACCAAAGCCTCTTCTGTTCTGTTAAATTTAACGATGCATGCTTATCATTCAATTATACAGGTATCTTTATGTAATCACGTCTTCACGTGTACAATTTTTTATCGGGTCATGAGAATCGCATGTTTAATTAAATTGCCCGCATAGTCGCTATTTATATTATCGGATATTTTGTAATCTGTATAAAGACGACAAAGCAACGGAGAAAATTCTTCGTCGTTCACTGACATTTCTGATGGAAGTATTTATTTAGAATATACGTTCACAGTCATGCACTTAATACTTTATTTGAAAATTTAAAAGATATATATTCAATAAGTCAATATAAAGGGGTTTACATACTTTTCAATAAACGCAGTCCAGAAGTCCAATTCTTCCTTCTCCATCGGCATCCTATCGCCATGCTCAAGTTCTGGAATTTCGGCCCATTTGGGATTTACCATGTCATTTCTCTTTGGTTTAACTGAGCCATCCTCTGTTATAACTTCTGGCTCCTTCTTGGATTTTGAAACTGACAGTCGTTGCGTCGGCTTTGAAGGATCTTTTAAAATGCCTTTTGTCACATGTGGCTCGGACACCACCTGTGTCTGCATTGCAACCTGTTGCATAGCATTATCCGTCTGCTCATTTGTTTGCAGGTAATTGTCTTTACCGTTTATTTGTATTTTAATCAGTGTTTTTATAGATTTATTCAGTTCTTCAAGACGTGTTTTTATAGATTCATTCAGTTCTTCAAGAAGTGTGACAGTTTTGTTGTTGGACACTGAGTCCTCCTTCTTGGTATCTGTTATCTTACTTATGAGGTCTTTCAGTTCCTTTGTCGGAAAGGCGGGCATAAATCTTCCGAAAAAGCCTTGTTCCTTTTTTTTTCGTTTCTTTTCTTCAAGTGCTTTCTTTTCAGCTTCCATTTCCTCTTTGCTTTTCTTTTTTGAAACCTCCCTGGTTCCCCACGATACGACGTGCATATTAGCCATTGAATAAATAATAAGGAGTAAAAACCCTGTTGGTATCAGAATAAAATATAAAGCTCCATATATCACATTTGTCCATTCTTTTGGGTGCAGAAGAGCTGAGAACGAAAACGCAATCACAAGCATGACAATAAATATCACGCTTGGGTGAAACGGTGATTCTTTCGCTGCGGTCACAATTGTTGCAACAAGAACAATCATCATTACAAAGGCATACAGGCCAGTAAGTATTTGAGCCAATTGTATTTGCACTTTTGGTTTTACGTAGAAGCAAGCTACACAATAGAATAAAGCCGGTACCATGGCGATTATGTACGATTCGATCAAATTAGTACCGAAAACCACAAGGTTTGCCCCAGCGATCATCATTAAAACAGTTGCTGGGCCAATGATTGTTGACAGCAACAGTGACGCCTGGTAGAAAATGTACAGCATGCTGATGTTTGAGTTTACGTAAACAGTGTTCTGGTAATCGGCCAAGAGGTCTATAATGTTGAATACTGTAGAAGGCATCCATCTTCGGCGCTGATTGAAAAACTCTGCAAAACCCTCTGGAGCGTAAGTGAAGGCATCTGAGCCAGCTGCATAGTCCACTCTGTATCCTTGTTGAAGAAGCAGTGTACAGAGCCATCGATCTTCACCTTTAATGTACGGATAGGTAAAATAAAATTGTAATTATATGTAAACAAAATTAACACAATGACATTTTGCTTCATTTCTATGATTCTTTACTTACCTTGGTCGTACATTAAGTGATGGCTTGCCTCTGTTGGCAAGATTGTGTACTTTTTCATTACGTTGTCGTCCATGAGAGCAGCACCTCTGAACATCGAGAAACAACCAGGGCTGCACAAAACGCACCCTAGAACGTGCTCGGTTGCCTTTTGTAGCCAGTGGGCGATGGCGTATTCAAACTTTTGAAACCACACCACTGGGCCTTTAGACATATATAGAAAAAACTTATAAAACATATATACCTTTAAAACAATTAATTGTATAGTCTTGATACTGAGGATTAATGTACAACAAGAATCAGCACGTTATACATTATACATAAAGATTATCTTCTTAAAGTATTTTAGCTAGTTCACTGTAACATTACATTACATAACATACAACACAGAATAACCGGAACATACCAGTTCCTATCGGATGGATTCGACCACAAGCAGCCCCGACTTTCTCGCTCTTTTTCATCCGATCTACTAGAAGTTTCACTGCGCCGGGTGAGAAGTCAACGTCGCCATCCAAAGCCAACACGAACGTGTTGTTTGCCTGTAATTTTTAATGGGTGATGGTTTAAATGAATATTAACGATTAAAAAGTATTATTCAATTCATTCAAATCGTCAAATGTTTTTTAAAGACTATGAATATACCTTTCTAATAGTCTCTTCATTAACTGCTTGGAAAATATGGCTTCGCCCATAATGCTCGCCCTGAACAGTCTTTTGACCATCTTCCCATCCCGTAAATTCGTTAATTATTCCATCTTCTCGCGCTTTGTTTACGGTTTCCTGACTACCCCGTACTATTCGGTACGCCAGCAAGTAATACATGTACATAACCTGCCAATTAATACAAAACAAACAGATATGAAGTTTCATCTGATCGAAGCAGAGAAAAGCTATCTACCGTCATTCTCAAAAGACAATTACTCATTTCAAATGCAACTCATCTCAATACAAACAATATAAATTATAAAATGCTGACAGCATAGATACAACTGTCATCGAGAAAAGTAATATTTAAACTAAGTGCATATTTAAAGAACGGAAATATGTGTTTTGCAATAAAACATGACCCACTCGGTTGTTGTTTGGCACAAAAGAAAACTCGCCTTTGAAAGTATGCACGCTACTTTCGAGACATCGGTATTTGTTACCGTTGGTATTAAGACGGACAATTCAATGCGTACGAGTTAACCCGCAGTTTAGTTGTTTAGCAGCTTTAAAATTAAAACGTACAATTTTGTGTTTCGAACCTTATATTAATGTCGCAAATATAATATGTATTTTTACTATTTTATGAACAGTTATATCTTGTACGAAAAAAACATGAACAGCTTAATGATCAAATGACCAGAACAAGCGATGAACATTGTTTGTGTTTCATGGATTTGCTATTGAAAACTGAGTACTAAGACCGTTTGCTTGTACCTATAGTACCAAAACACCGTTGGAACGAACAGAAAAAAATATTCATGAAAAACAGTTCTTATGAGTCTGACAATATACAACAATTTAACATTTTAATGTACTTTACCTGATACTATATTTGAATACTAGTTGTTATTTATTTTACAATGCGGCTGTACTGCAAGGATATCAAATTTATCAATTATAATCACTTATCAAGTATGTATATTTTTGAAATTACGAAAGGCAATAAAATATGAGATAAGAAGCTGTAACTGACAGTGAATCCACATCCACTGATGCATTGTAGTAGAAAGGGTTATGGAAGAATGTGGGATTGCATTGGTTGCGCACAGAAGCATGTATATGTAATTTGAACAAAGGATAACAGCTTTTAAAACATATCGCGACGTTTTATGCGAGATTATACGATTGTTTATATGTGTTAAATTGTAATATATTGATAAAATATGTTACAATAACACACAATTGTCATAAAATACATTGAAGACAAATTTCATAAAATGTAGCAAAGACAAATTAGTGTCCCAAGCCGATTGCGACGAAGATATTTCGAACATATTTTCCTACATTAACCTAAGCATTCGTCTTTTTAGTTAGTGTGTGTGTATCGTATGAATAGATATCTATGCAGGAATTTAAAATGAACCGTTAAACTAAATATAGATTCACATCGTACATGCATGATTAACATGCTGGCGAATTCAACTGTACAGTCTTTTTCCATATCAGAATTAAATATCTGGCTTATTTCGCATTTTTCTTCTTAACTTTTATTTTATTTTATATTGAAATATATGTTGTATAAATTTTATATAAATTCATAAATATTCGACAAAATCGTATAGTCTTGATTTAACCTTCACAATACGCACTGCAGCACTCGATTGTAATTCTATGAAAGTAACAAAATTTGCACGCCAATGTAGGAAGACTTGCGCGCAGAAGCTTTTATATGTAATGTTAAACGAAGGAAAATAAGTATTTAACAAAAAACAAGCATGAAACCTTGCAAAGAAAGGTTGGACGAAAACCGCACACTGTATGTAAGAAAAGTTGCGTTCGGAGGCTAGCATTAATATTTATAAAAAAAATAATATCAATAACCCTTTATAAAATGGAGATAATTATTCTATAAAAGCGTGATGAAAATCGGAAACAAAATAAAGGAGGAATGGCCCAAGAAAGTGTAACGGACTGACGAACGCATTGAATTGTGTCGAATTTTGATATATGTGTATGTTTTTTGGAGAGGGTAAAGTGCTAAAAACTTGTTTAAATGGATGAAAATGTCATGATGTTATTTTGCCAATAGTACAAATTGATTTTATGTAAATAATAGAGAAATATCGGTGATTAAAAACTATAATTAAATGTTTGTAATAGTGGCAAAACAGTGATAATTATCGATATCTTTCACTGTTTTAATGTGAAATGACTTTTTTAAGAAATGGCGCAATGGCGTCATTATTTCAGGGGAACTCTCTCATTTGACTCGTCTAAAACAGCAGAAAAAGCATAAAAATAAAACAAGAACATGCGTTTATGTAATGAACATTATCTATTATTTTAATTTATTTGATCACTCCTTAATTAAAATTCGAGCATTTTCCGACAAAAACAAAACAAGTATCATTTATGTCCTTAACCTTTTTTATTGCATTACGACTACTTAAAACAATACATAAATCAATACCTGAGACCAACGTTTCTTGTGTCTTATTTTAGTCTTGTCTTTCAGATGGATGAATAAGAAGTTATTTCCTGGCATCAGAAAAACTATTTGCCCTCCATACGGCGTTGGTATAATGAACGGCTTCGGTAGTTTCATTTTTTTTTAATAAACAGCGCTGGAATAAAAACACATAACGTACATTTATTTAAGTAACGTATGTTAAGCACACATAAAGCTCTTATATATTTAACGTCGCCGAAAGTATATAAACAACTTGCAATGGAGTCATTAATAAGTGAATGTCGAAATACGACTATATGTGTTTATGTATTGTATCTTGATAAAATATTATTATTATTATGTATTAAGGATGCATTGGTTATCCTTTCCACCATTGCTTATATTGTCAGCGTTTAAAAAAAACGTAAAAATGATAAGTATGGATTGAATTACCTGACAGACCCTTCTAACACCGAGAGTAATTCTAGTACAAACTCATTCGGTACCATCTCTTGATCGTCATCCATTTCCATACAGTCGTCAAAAAAGATATGCGCTGTAAGTATAACATTATCTTCTAAGATACTTTCAGGTAATTATATCGACAAAAGCAGATTGGTATTCAGCAAAATAATATTTGGCTTGCTTTTTTTTTTACAAAACTATGAGTTTGTACATTAAGTTTGCTTCCGCTCAATCCCAATTTTCACAACAGCGGTTTATAAAAAGTATATATATCTAAATCTAACATACCTTCAAAGTCATAGAAATCTTTGTCTTCCTTTTTGTTCAAATCTTCTGCCATTTTCCGAAAAGTTTGATCTCGGTCCATTCTATGCACACAAATGAAAAGCATTTTATATAGAACTAGAAATCGTAGATGACCTATTCGCAAATCTGTACATAAGCCAAGGTAATTGTGTAATTGGGTCTCATCCATAGTTGTCAACTACGCGTTGAAAAGTTTGAAATACGATGCAAATACATTCACAGACAACTTCTGCTGATATGAATTATATATATATATATATATATATATATATATATATATATATATATATATATATATATATATATATATATATATATATATAATATAGGTATATATAGGTATATATATATACCTGAATATTGATTTCATCAGTTGAATCATTTCGATCTTTGTCTCGTGCCACATGGTTGCGCATGCGTAAATCTTTGGAATATCACGGAACTTCCGATTTCTGTAATTATCCGCGTGTATGTCCGCTACTTCTCCATCGCTGTCTTGTTTGCTGCCATTATCTTCCTCTTCCTCACCTTCGATATTCACTTTAAAGTTGTGTTCCGACAAGCTGCGAGTACAAAACATGTATAACGCTTCTTTTGCAAGATAGACATTTACATTTACTCGTAATATAATAACCTGAACATTAGAAAAGTAGATACGTTTAAGCAACGCTATATCGTTTCTGAAAACACGTGTGTTGCCTCATTAAATATCAAGCGTACGGTGCAGCAGAAAACAAAAGACCCTACACATTTAAATAACAAACTCCTGCATGTACTATATACCATTTGCTCTCTTTGGAACTCGTGGGAACAAGAGCAATGTTGGATTTGTTTCAGGAAAGCTTTGGTATCGTAAAATATCCCTTTATTGAGTACATTTATCATTTCGCAGGCAACCATCCATTGTTTATGTGCGATGAACTAAATGGATATGTTATTAACAACATGATGTTCCTAAAATTCCTATGTTATTTATTAAAATACGCGCTAGTCAAAAATAAGACTGTATTACACATTCTCAAGCGTTCATTTGAAACCATGTAATTTCATTGAGACATAAGTGCCTCCCTCAGCTTCACAGATGTATTTTTTATAAGTTTTAAACGTTTTGACAATTAGTATATAAATTACAAATAGATGGCAAATTGGTGGTTATTATAATTATACAGTATGGTTATGTTTTTCAACACAATCGAATTGCTCAGATGTTCTTAAGAAACTGTTTTTTATTGAAATCAATATACCTTTATAACTGATGTCATATTAGATATTTTCACTCTAGTTTTATGTCGTAAATTTACAAAGTATTTTGCAAAACTTATATGCTAACTCTCAATCTGGTTATGTAAACCTCCCAACAATAAGTTCTTGATTTTTCTACTACTACAGACCAACGTTTACATACCTGTACAATTCTTTAGATGTTTCCATATATAAACCCCTATATTTACTTTTACATATTTCCTTATTGACTCGACGGTTGTGACGGCGGCGGTTCAGGATCAAGTGTTGTTCAAACAAAATGCTGCAGTAAAACGGGTTCATAAACAACCTGAAACGAATTGCGTTAACATGAGATGTTTGCGAACATATTTTATCGTTTTAAAACGCACACACTTTAGTAAATTTTTAATTCGTAGAAGATACTTAATTATATATAAGGGAAGACATATATACAATAAATAAATATATATCATTCACTGCATCAGCAAATCGTGTTCGATGATATACACGATCAATTGTATAATATTACATGATAATGGTTTTAACAATGCATGTTTTGTTATTTCTTGGTAAGTAAATCTATTAACGTTTAATGCAAACCTCTCTGTTCTGGCAAGTCGTTCTATGTTTGGAAAGAAAATGTGTTTACACAACCAGTACAACGAGGCAAGTACGAGTACTCCGGCAATGTAAACACCCACCCATTCTTTAAAATCATGTTTCTCACACACGTTCTGCAGTTCGTTGGTGAATGGAATTAACAGATTAAATGTAGGTCTACAATCCAACGAAGCAATTATCACTGCCATAGGTGTTGAAATAATCAGTGGAATGCTAAAAGAAAACTTCTGCATCTTCAATTTACAGGCTGTGTACGCTATGTAATAACCCACGAAAGTGGCCAGTGTCAATGTTAAAATAGCAGCGTTGTCTTTAAGTGGCATAGCTGCAAGTTTTCTGAATACGTCGGCCAATGTAACGTTATCTATTCGATGGAACTTTGCGTCAGGGTTATCATTGGTAAATGAGAAGGGTTTAAACATTTTTGTTACCCATGTTAACAAGCACGTGATGCTGATTTTCCATAAACTCGTAAAGAAATTGATTACTGGTCGTGATTCTTGTAAGTTGAATTTCAGTTTCAGAAATTCGGTTTTAATAATGCTGTTATCATTGGTTTTCCCACAAAATTGGTCATCACTGAAATTTTCCCACCAGGAAAATGACACAAAAATCATGGCGACGACAAAGATCACTATTGTGTGAAGCTGACTGTCTATCCTGCTTCCAGCGACAAAGTTATCAAACAGGATCACAAGTGGAATAAACGCCAATTGCACGATAGCCGCGAAAACGCTTAGTGAAAAAAATCCTCTGCGTCCGAAGCAACCTTGGCAACCGCCCTTGCTTGTGCTAGGTTCTGATGCAGTGACCGGATACAATATGGACGGAAGCACGGCTACTCCATTCAGCAGCAATATCCCGCGAACAATGTCCATATCCGGTAGGATGATAAACACTAAGGCACAAAGACCAAGTGAATGAATGGTTTCCATCGCAATACACTGAAATATGATGTGAAGTATCAGAATGAACTAACACGTAATAATATACTTTATATGACTTCGTATAAATATCTTTGTGATATTTGTGAAAAATATTTTTCACATGAAAATAAATAGGATGTATCTTCTTTTTAAGAATACATTTTATACGCGATTGTATAATACATATGTATTTGAAACAGGGAAAATATTCTTCACAATAAAATTCACAATTCAAAGGTCTTACAAACAGAATTGCTGGAAATCCGGGAAATGGAAAGGACCCAAACATCCATTTGAATAGACTGGTCAGGAACGTCAGGAAGTACGGAATCATGATAGCAACCGCAAGGAGTAAGTGCTTTCCAGCCGCAACTGTTTTTCTTTCCTGTGAAACAAAGCAAAATAGCGCTATATATCATATTATCTATTTTAAATTGCGTTGTAAGTTCTTATTCCATTTGTGTTCTAGACTATTTTGATGATGCACAACCGTTCTCAAGTAGTTAATGCGAATGCAAAGGTGAAAGATTCCTGCAAATTTGTATTTGATGCGTAACTTATGTCATCATGGGAACCTCGAGATTACCATGACCCATGACTAAATAAAATCAAACAAGTATTTATCTAAGTAATTATCGCTCATGTATATCTGCTCTTACATGATAATGCTGTAATGCAAATATACAAATCGTTTCATCGACACTTACATAATTTAAATGTATCAACATATTCCTTAATGAAAGCCCTATACCTCTGCTTGCGAGTCCGTGGCGTTGGCAGCTATGTTGTACTGGTAGGCGACTAGTGTCATTAGACTCAGCTTCTGTGCCACGGCACACCACAGGAGAATCGCGAAAAACAGGATGTAGGCAACTGCTTTGATGACCTGCAAACCGCGATCCTCGTCAACGTCACGTACTTTGCGGTCTCTTGATATGATTTGTGGAAGGTCCCAGAAGCTTTCAACATAAACATTTCGTTATTAGAATTGGTTTGGAACAACGACTTATTATATGAAAAATCATTGTTATGTGTGAGGCATGAAACTATTTAAAAACACAAGGGTTTTATTTTGAGGTATACACATTAAAACAATTAACATCAAAAGTTGAAAAAAATGTAATTGAACAGATTTACGTCTCAACTTATTTATATATACAGCGGTTTTAACATTTAAGTTTTTCTTTAAAAATCGAACTGTGTTTGTTATGTACGATTTAAACAAAAATAGCGGATAAACAAATATTTTAGTCATACTGCTGCTTAGGTCCGTCTTTTGGAGGATCGGGCGCCGCAGGCTGTAATATATATGCATTCATTATTATTATAACAAATTGAAAGAACTGTGCAGAATCTAATCAACGCAAAGATGTCAATTGAGTTTAAACATTTTACATGCATTAAAATTACAAAATGTCAATACATTTCTTAAATAATTAATGTTTCAGTGCTCGCAGTTGATTTATCATGTACCTTAAACCAAACAAAAATCACTTCATCACTCGGTCATTTAGGGTCGCGCATATACTTAAGTTAGGCTGCATAGCCTAGAACGCTTCATTTAGTCAATATTATTTAAGAATAACATTGAATCTTGAAGGCAGTTAATCAGAATTTCTCCAAAACGATCAAAAGGTCAATAGGAGAATTTTGCAACAACAAAAAAGCAAAAAACGATTTCGTTGTTATAATCATTCGTTGCGGACTAAAATAAATGTAAGAGGTATCGCTGACTATTTATCCAAATAGTACTCATCAACGCATCATAAAAAGTATCATCATATCACGTTTTAATATGACTCTTTGTTATTAATTACCCCTGGTGGTGTCGGTGGGCGAGGTCTTATTCCATGGCTTGATTGTGAATCAGACGTTCTGTTTGAATCAGAGCTGCTTCCACCTGACTGCAATGTAAATCATAGTGCCAACAACACATGGAAAACGATATTTTTAGTGAAATGATACAATTTTACGTTTTGTTCTAATTTCTTTACAGTGACCTGATCTTTAAAATATGTTTTAAATATGTAAAAACGTTGTTGTGCATTATTCTCGGATTGCTGTTTATAAGTAAACAGAATTTCATTAAAGATTCATGAGTACTTAATGCTGAATCGCAAAAACAATTTTGAGGACAAACGGACGGACAGACGAATATAGAGACAGACGATTGAACAAACTGACGAACACACTGGACAGACGGACGTTAAACTCATATTCCTATAATAACATAATGTGTTACATGCACCCTTTAATAACGGTTTGCACGTTCGGTTTAGGCGAATTAGGAACTGTGAATACTTCAATAGTATTAGTAGATTTCCTTTAAACTGCAAAAAAGTGATACTTTCAGCTGATGCATAAACAAGCTTAAAGTGTTGTATTTATAAGTCTTCAAAAAATGCAATCGTTTCTTTTTTAAAACGTAGTTAAGTTCATTAACTTAGTTAAAGTTCATTAACTCACAGGATCCCATAGTGTCTTCTCCAAAGTCTGATGAGTATTACTCGATTTTAAAGTAGAAGCAATATTTTGTTAATCGGAACATAACTAATTATAACAAGAGCACCGCCTTGCGGGTGCAGACCGCTCATCTATTTTCTTTTTAAAGGTGAAGGGACTCTCATTTTCAATCACAAAGGAGGGAGGGGTGGAGTGAAGAGGGGTATATAGTGAGGGGGCGTGGACATTTATTACATTATCTTCCAAAAATGCGAAAAAAAATGCAAAAAAACATTCGGGGGGAAGGGGTGGGGGGGGGGGGGAATCTTGGGTGCGATGGTTGGACGGTATTTCAAACATAAAATAATAAAAATAAATATTTGTGTTTTTTAACCGTTTAAAAAAAAATTGGGGGGGGGCTGGGGTGGGGGGGGGGTATAGTATAGTGTGAGGGTGTGGTGGTCATCTGTGAGATGATCATTAAAAAAAAATTAGGGGGGGGAATTCGGGGGGGGGGGGAGGGGGGTGGGGGGTATTCTTGGGTGCGATGGTTGGACGGTATTTCAAACATAAAATAATAAAAATAAATATTTGTGTTTTTTAACCGTTTCAAAAACAAATTTGGGGGGGGGGGGGTTGGGGTGGGCGGGTATAGTATAGTGTGAGGGTGTGGTGGTCATTTGTGAGATGATCTTAAAAAAATTAGGAGGGGGATTCGGGGGGTGGGGGGGATAAAGTACAGTGTGAGGGTGTGGTGGTCATTTGTGAGATGATCTTAAAAAAAATAGGGGGGAGAATTCGGGGGGGGGTATTCTTGGGTGCGATGGTTGGACGGTATTTCAAACATAAAATAATAAAAATAAATATTTGTGTTTTTTAATCGTTTAAAAAAAACAATTTGGGGGTGGGGTGGGGGGTATAGTATAGTGTGATGGGGTGGTGATCATTTGTGAGATGATCTTAAAAAAAAATCTGGAGTCTATTGTGGTATGTCAGGTAAGAGTAGTTTTGTCAAAGTATCAATCAAATCTAATCATAAATAAAGAAGTTATTGCATTTTTAGCAAAATTTAATAATTTGACCTTGAGAGTCAAGGTCATTCAAAGGTCAAGGTAAAATTCAACTTGCCAGGTACAGTAACCTTATGATAGCATGAAAGTATTTGAAGTTTGAAAGCAATAGCCTTTATACTTTAGCAGTAAAGTGGATCGAAACACAAAATTTAACCATATATTCAAAGTCAAAAAAGGGCCATTATTCCGTAAAAATGACAACCAGAGTTATGCAACTTGTCCTTTTACTGTACCCTTATGATATTTTGCGAGTGTTCTAAGTATGAAAGCAATATCTATGATAGTTTAAGGGTAAAGTAGACCAAAACACAAAACTTAACCAAATTTTCAATTTTCTAAGTATAAAGGGCCCATAATTCCGTCCAAATGCCAGTCAGAGTTACATAACTTTGCCTGCACAGTCCCCTTATGATAGTTAATAAGTGTTGCAAGTATGAAAGCAATAGCTTTGATACTGTAGGAATAAAGTGGACCTAAACACAACACTTTACCAAATTTTCAATTTTCTAAGTATAAAAAGGGCACATAATTCTGTCAAAATGCCAGTCAGAGTTACATTACTTTGCATGCGCAGTCCCCTTATGATAGTTAGTAAGTGTTGCAAGTATGAAAGCAATAGCTTTGATACTTAAGGAATAAAATAGACCTAAACACAAAACTTAACCAAAATGTTCAATTTTCTAAGTATAAAAAGGGCACATAATTCTGTCAAAATGAACGCCAGAGTTATCTTACTTTGCCTGCCTAGTCCCCTCATGATAGTAAGTAAGTGTACCAAGTTTGAATGCGATAGCATTGATACTTTCTGAGAAAAGTGGACCTTAACGCAAAACTTTACCGGACGCCAACGCCGACGCAGACGCAGACGCCGACGCCGACGCCAAGGTGATGACAATAGCTCATTTTTTTTTTCAAAAAATAGATGAGCTAATAATGAAATGCTTTGTGATATACGACTATTGGTTCAACAAAAAGCAATGACCAATGACTGGGGGAAAAACATCCATATCTTTGTATATACAAATAGCGGAATTAGCATTTAAATGAAGAAAGATTTTAACTCTACGCTGCATCAGTAGTCAAAATATTATATGTTTTTGTGACGACCATTTGCATTTCAAAGTCGAATACAAGTTAAGACAAATCAAGATAATAAGAAACGTCATGTTTGATATTTTAGATTATGTTTTACTTACATGTCATCGAATTGCCTCGTTTTTATTTAAAACTGATCAATAAAAGCTGCTAACATTGCTATAAGATTAAATTATAGCATTTGGTATTAAGTCCTTATACACTTACACTCCATAGCATTTTTGTATCACGCAAACGATCTGGATGAAAGTTACCGTCTCCATCTTCGAGTATGCTTTCTGTTTCCGATTTTGGATGGTCACTATTGTCACTGTCGCTTTCTATTGATAAGTTTATTTCCTCTCGTTTATCTATGTTCACTTCTCGCCATTTCTCCTCTTCTTGTATTTTGCTTTCTTCTTCATCCCTCTTACGTTTGTCTTCATTTGTACGTTTTTCTTCAGCTTTGCGTATTTCTTCTGCTTTGTGTATTTCTTCAGCTATGCGCTTTTGTTTAAGTATTTGTACTCCTTTCCGCACGCACTTTGCAACCTTCTTTGCCGCATTTCGTTGTCTAATGATGATAAAGACTTCGAGAAAGTCTTCAACTTCGGAAGTCATAAACACCTAGTATCAAAACATATAACTTCAGTTAAACTTTAATTTGAATCTGTAACTAATTTTAAGTAAACGTGTTTGTTGTGCTTAAATGCAATCTTAGCGCGTTTGAATGTTGTGTTCCACTCTTCTTATAAATTGCATTTTAAATCATATTATCTGCTTGCCCGTAACTCTTATGTTTTTTTTTAAATTGTACTACATTCTAGGTCTGTGTCAACGCATCATAGATATGTAGTCTTTATTTAAATTAGAAACAGTATTCCGGCCCATAGTTTTGCCCCCCACCCCACCCCCCCCCCACACACACACACCACAAACATGTATTGTTGGATGGCAAAGAATGAGTCGTACCTTTGTTTTTCCAAGACTGTATTTTATCCGGAACATCAAAGGCGTCTCTGATAAAATTGTATTTGCAGATTTCATGTCGTCCTTCGTTAGATTGCGCGAAGGGGCGACAATCCTGTACCTGCAATAGTTCAAACAGCATATATATTTATACAGATATTAGGTATAGAAAATCGTGTTTCTGATGGTACATGGTTTAGTTATTATTGAATAACCGTTTTAGCTTTAAGTACTATTCAGACTTGTCACCTCTTAGTGTAACATTGACCAAAAGTTAGCGTATTGTTACCTTTGACTTCAATAATTGACGGTGGCCACATTGCTCTTGTACACCTCAAACGGATCAATAAACCGGATATTTTGTGACAAGTTAAAAAAACAACCTCGATTAAATTGGCCATGTATAGTCCAGACAAGCCGCATTTCAACAATACAAGTATTTTCGCCATGGACTTCAACATTTGATCTTGACATTGAAGGCAGCACAGTCGTTATTGAATGACCCACCGTCTATTTAAGGTAAAATTTGGTCACTTCTATTTTTAAAATCCTTCATTGCATGTTGACGTTGTAGCCAAGCCAAGTTTCCTAACGGACGGACGTACTGAAGGCATGCAGTCAAACAGACATGTAGACATATTTACGGGACATAGCTATTTGAATATATATCCCCAGTAGCCTACTGAAAATGTGGTTATCCTGGCGCGATTTTTTTTTAGAACAGGTACCTGCGCACAAAGTCTGCATACGATATCCGCACGGGGTATCCCTTCTTGCGTATTTTGGCGACCTCGGCAAGGCCATTATATTTGACCTGCTCGCTTACAACCTGGTCTTCAAACATGTTTGGACTGTGTGCGTTGTTGGCTTTAATACACCTTCGGAAGAAAAAATATCCCATAAAATATCTGCAGAAGATGCAATCGTTTCTAGACCAGTAATGCATATGATAAATAATAAGCGCTTTTATCTGCCGAATCGGGTTTTTTTTTTCAAAATATTGTTGAAAAGTCACTGAAAAAGTCACTAATAGACTTTTTTATCGGCGTATAATTGAATATTTGGAGCAGTCTTTGTGCAAGGTAACATGGCGCCGTACCTGACAAAAAATGAATTGCCCGACTGCAGTTTGTCTAACAAGTTAAGCAACGATTTCTGAAAATACAAAAAGTGTAGACAAATTTCATAGAAATCTGAGCATGTAAATATGTATATCCTTCGTCATTTAAAGGACATTCTTTGGAAATAAACTTGAAACATTGATTTTATGTTAGTAGATCTAATGCAGTTCTCTAATAAATATCCTTCTTGGATACGTACCAATTTAATCATATATAATACATTTGGAAATTAACAAAACCAAATCACTATTATCCAACGAACAAATTTCGATAACACCATGTTATTACAAAATCAGGTTTACCTTGATAAACGCCACCAGGGTTTGGTCTGAGGTTGTCGGTGAATGGTGTTTTTTATCCGGTGCTTTTACGGTCCCAAACTTCGTCCTGAGGCTTTTAACAATGTCCACAGCCAGCGCCTCAGTTTTAGGAGTGGTTTTCAGTTTATCCTTGTCATGGTTATCAAATCATAGTATACATTCTTCAACTGCAGAAGCTATGCATACTTAAGAGTTCAGTTTCAGTGTATTCAATGTAATACATTTGAAAGTTAAGGATATAACATGCTAAGGAAAAATAAAAAATAGTGACACAACTATCTGCTCTGTACATTTGTAACGAGTCTTTCGTAAGAAAAGATAAATGCATTGCGATCAAACCAGTTGGATGCATTGATACATTTTAATAACATTTTCCTTATCAGATATGATTAAAACCTGAGATCTTCTTACATCATAAAACCAGTTATTAATATCACATGAAAAAGTACTCGTTTTTAAGTATTGTACCATCAAAGATAGGTATTTATTTCTATGAAATGTTCCTCGTTCTCATTCATTCGATTTGTGAATATTCCGAATATAAACAGAAACATAAAAACGTAAATACTCGTTGTAAGTTTGTAAAGGGTAGGAACCATTTATCAAAGTCTAAAGATGACCACTCGATAGTTTTATAAAATTTCACTTAGTTGTGTAAGAGAAGATTTTTGTTTTGCTGAAATATTAAATTACTACTTCAGATATTGCATATTTGGTATACCAAAGGCATAAACACATATTATTAAATATTCAAGAGGGACACATCAGTATCATTAGAAAGTTATATCTAATTATACATAGCTATTTAACGGAAATCGTGTGAAATATTCGCTTTCAATATGTATTTAAGATCATTTCGGATAATTTTTTATCAGAGGATAAGGATAAGATGTCGTTTAAATATTGACAATATTTTCCACGACGGTGGAAAAATGCTTTTCATAAAAGCTCGACTCGTGGCTTCCGCAGTTTTGTGAGCAGTTTTCATTATGTTAAACAAAATTCTGCTTCAATAGAAATCGATTAGGATTTATCAATAGCTGATATAGTTCATATCTACTGTTGTGCTTAACAGTTTGTGCATACCTTCGAAAGCGCCGTTTTTCCAACCAAAGGGCCTGCGGGAACACCCATGATTTTTGCTCGAGTTGATTTTCTTATTGTATGGGGATTCCTAGATGAAGATATAAATGATTTCAACAGTCGAAAAAATACGTGAACGTGTCAAAAGATAACACGATCATTACATGTTGCTTGACATAATTACAGAGTTTTTTATCCTTTAAATATATACATGCAAAGCAGTTCTAATCTGGTCTTACAGATAAATGATATTGTGCATATGTAACTTACGCAGAAATTGTTCCCGTTGGTCCTCGCTTCACCGTAAAAAGATCACTGAGAAATGGGTCCTCGCTGGCCATCATGACATCTATGAACTCTTGATTTAGCCTGTCACGATTCTTCTCTATAAAGCCAGTTGTGTCGTACGGAACCTTTGTAATAAAACGGCATCCTAAATATACTTTGATTCAATACATTTTACAGTGGAGGTAAAACCATCTCATTACAATGTGCTGTTAAGACAGTATTAATTATACATCGACTATTTGAATTTCTTTCAACAACTTTCTTTTTATGTGTGTATTTTTCAGTTTATTCATTTTTAAGGTTCAATATAAAACATAGGACAGGAAAAACGTCCGATTTGGCTAAAAAGTTTTCTTCGATGAAGTTGTGTTGTTGATTGTGTTTGCCTGATGACTTAAATGATCCAATATCTCACCATGGCTGCAAAGTGGTTGATACCAAACATACGCTCCGCTCCACGACAATCGAAGTATTTGCTGTCTTTGAATTGTTGTTTTACACGACGAAAAAAATCTTGGTCTGAGCCTTGTTTGAGGATGGATACCTCGTTTAAGATATCCAATAGACCCAAGTCTTTCTACAAGTACAGTACATATTGACAAAACGTTAATGAATATGAGTTTATGAGTGCATTTAGAATCCTTTATGAACACGATGAGCTCAAGTGATGATCAAATACACAATCCATGTCGTGTCTTATCGAACGCCTGTTGTTAAGATTCACGAGATATCAATTATTCAAAATTACGAAGAACTAATTTGTGAAAATTAATTTGCATTTTCCTTTGTTTGAAAATAAACAGCCCAAATACCTCATCAAACAAACGTAGAAGTTGATCATTGTTCTCGAATTTGACATCATCCAATTGAACGCCCTCTGCCGCGTACAGTTCCATCTCCATGGTGAAGATCTGCTTGTTCATAAAGTTCTGCAACTTCTCGTTCACAATATTGATGCATAGCTGCTCGAAACTGTTGGTCCTGAGCTTCTCAAACCCAGCAATGTCGAGGATACCAATATTTGCTTTTATATCCTGGCTGAAAAAAAATCAAATGTATACGCCAGTAGAATCGCTCAAAGTTATTTTTATTTCAGAAAGATCATGCCACAATTATATAAACGCATCAATCTTAAATTTTATGCATATATACCTTAACAATTTGTTTTAATTGCTTGAGCTTTATTTGGTAGTTTTTGTAGTTCCAAATCAACTGAACAGTCTCTTTTTGTCAAATATGTGTATATAACATTTCAATAAAAAAATGTAATCAAAATAACTGTCCATATCAAACTTCGTGAAAAAACGCACTTACCCAAGTCTATGTGGATGAAGATTCTGGTTGATCATGCGTACGAGCCATCCAAACATGCGTTCATAGAGAATTTTTGCAAGGGCATCTCTCCCGTCTTCAGCTTGCTGAACTGTTTTGTAGACAGCCACTGGATCTTCTGTTTTAGTGAAACTGAGCGATAACTGGTCTGTGGTTTAGGTTTGATTTTAACTGAGATCGTGCATATAGAATATCTAAGCTCATTTGGAAAATGTGACAAAAATAATCAATGCCTTTAATGGCAGAAAAAATGCGTTTCAACAACGCTTAATACATAAATATATTTACAGATATAATATTTTAATGAGCTACGAACCGTTTCCGAGACTCTGCTTTGAAGCAACGAGTGCTTCTCCGAACGTAATGTCCCCCAGTTGAAGTAACCGTGCAGCTGAAAATATAATTATTTGTTTATTAAATATTGGAATAATTAAACATTCCGGAGACATTAACATAATATAAATACCTTGTTACCATGTATTAATCCTGTATAAATGCCAAAGATTTGAACTTTATTGCTTAGGAGAGACATAAGGGTTATATCTTAAAAGTGAACCTATTCGTAAATCATGAGTTCATTGATGTATTTAAGAAATTCATGTATTCATGTGCATGAAAACAACGCGTAATGTATGATCTGAAAACGCGTACCAATTTTTACAACCAAGCGAATAACTCGATATGTGTTCTTAGAAATAATGTCATTTTGCTAGCATCAAATAAATATCGTATTACAGTTTTACCATGCACGAATGGTGCTGCATCTTTGATCTGTGCTATCCCTCTGTCGTTCTCCTCGAATGCAATCTCGGTGATGTTGATAACTGCCGCCAACATGGTAAGTACTACCTGACTGTCCTTAACAAATTAAAAGAAACATACATACAAATGTTCACAATGCCGAAATAGCAATTTTCTGAAATGCAGATGGAATAATTAAAATATATAAAGGGATAATCAGGTTGCAGAGCCACAATTCCTTTGGTTTTCAATTAAGTATATGAATACACATCGTGAACGACAATTTAGAAAAGGGCTTATCGTTTCAGTTTGAAAAATGTCAGACTTTAAAATGTACTGATGGCATGTACTTAAACTTACCACTTTGATTTTGTCCAATATGTTCATTGTTTCGGAGAACATCTTTTTGTAACTGTCTGTTCTGTCAACATGGTTCGGATCGCTTCGCAGAATCCTGCAAATTTAGTAAAACGCATGTTGCTTATTAAAGCCATGTTCTCAAATATCAGTTGCCTATTTCTTAAAGATTACTTTATGATTGCCCTGCACATCAGTCTCTACTGTAATGTCGATTGGTGTCAGCTTATTCGAGTTTATAAAACAATATGCATGTTGATGAAATATATTCATGTAATACTTGAATCACTTATTTATTTAATGGCTTTGTGATAAAGGCTGAACCAACTGAACTTTACGGGGTCAATAAAATTCTCGTACGAACAACTTGCCAAACTTCATGCAATACATTGTGTTGTGTTAAAATCCGTTAATTTCCTAAACGTTTCAGATATGTGCATCGATAACACCATGTATTCACCTGAACTGGTCAATATCTGAAGCTAGGAAAAGATCTTCCATTTGTGTTTGGGTGCAACCAGCAAACATTGCATAAAATATGTGGAATATGCCTTCTCCTTCGCTCTGATGGACGATTCTGGATTTCTCGAGCATGTAGTCGCGAACGACAGCTGAAATCATACAAAATGTACGCATAGAAAATATGAAGCAACATATAAACAATTATAATTTTGCTGTAACATACAGTTGCATTTCCAATCGGTTTAATCACCTCTTTAGTTCTTACCGGTATTGGTACAAATATGTTACCTCCCTTTACATATAAATCGATAATAAATGACGAGTAAAATAGTATTTAATCACGAGACGATCAGATTTCACCATATAAAATAAGCGAATCAAATCATATACGTTTTGCGGATGTGCCAAACAAACAGTTATACATTGAATGAGACTGTTGTATAAAAGGAACATACAAATTATAGCAATTTGTTCAAAACTTTCGGAATGACAATTTACCAACTTTAGTCACGAATTCAAAATATAAAAGAACATTAGGAAGACTCATTCAGAAGAAACAGCTTCATTTATGCATCGCCATAATTTAAAATTGACAACATCTAAAAGCATCACAAACAATTGAATAATCTGGAACAATTCTGTTGTATTTCCGTTTAATGAGTGGACCATGAAGGAGCCTTTTCATTCAAAGGACGCTAGTTTGGCTTGCGCTAGAAACTAACATTTTTCTTTTTTTTCCTTTAATTCTCGTCATTTTCCTGGAGCTTTACAGTTCGTGATTAAAACCTAGCAATTTATGCATTCACTGAAACACTTTTAAAAAAGTCCCAATCTATGACCAAGTACCAAAATCTTCAAAATAACCAACGATCACATGTGTAGAACAAAATGACTGTTTATGAGCTTATCGTTATTGTACATTTTGTAATAGTCGTAAATGTGTGCGCAGTTTACACATTAATTACTTATAACTATGCAAGAAAGTATAATAATGTCAAATATAAATACCGGAACGAATGCTACCTGATTGATTACAGATTGATTGCGAAAAAAATTCGTTTAAATGCTGAAGTTTAGTAGAAATGTGTTTTTTAATAAGTTCGCTATATGTTGATGGGAAATCACATTAGCAATTTCTTTTATTGTTTGCTTCTGTTGCGTTTAAGAGATTGAATTTGCGAAACACGCCTACGATTGGTCCTTCCAAAGAAATAAGCTTTGTCTCAATGTGTATTCTAAGCCGATGCAATCGAGCTAACATCTGTTGAAACTTTTTAGGTGTTGGATTAACCTCTAGTTATTTAAATGCATTACCTCCTGCCAGTTGCCCATCGTCTTTGAAGCTCACTTCGAGGTACTTCGCAAATCTGCTAGAGTTCTCGTTCAGGGTGGTTTTAGCATTTCCAAACGCCTCCAAAAGTGGATTTATCTGAACGAAACATTGATGGTTTAACACATTTTAATAATTATTTTTAGAATGACTATTTTACATTTTACTACATCACTTATATTGCATATAACTTCACAATGATATCATGACTTTAAATCATTATACAAAAAAATGAAAGCAAAAAGAGTAAATGTTACATAAAAGCTTGTGTAGTACTTGTATAACTTTAAAAAATCGATTAATCGATGCAATGAATGGTCTGCAATGAATTAATCCTTAAAATATCCTCACCTCAATTAGCTTGTTGTGCAGCTCCATGTCCCCGCCCTTGCACATGTGTACGAGGTGTTTCACCATGTACTTCGTGCTTTCTGTCTTCCCCGCACCACTCTCGCCAGAGACAATAATTACCTTGGTGAAAAAAGAGAAAATATGTTTAGGCTATTCTCGCCTTTGTTAATGCCAATTATATTTTAATGATTAGTGTGAAGCAAATTATTGAACTTTGCTTAAAGATGATGATATGCAGTAAAAAAAATGCCTTTAATATGAACACTTATCGTTATCAATGCTAGGAAGAAATTTAGGAATCCACATATTTACATAATTAAACTCGAATTTCGGATTGAAACTAACAAAACTCGCTTTTACGTTTCTCGGCAATATTCAGCTTCTATGGTAAGTAAAGCTCATTTGTAAGTTTAAGGACTGCCCAGCTACCACATGATACATTTTGTGTCATGTGTTGGCCCACAATGAAATCTCTTATACTAAAATGTCGTCTTTAATCGCAGCTGACTGCGCCTGATTGAGTGCGATTATTCAATAGCAAGGGTGTATTTATCTGATAAATATGACAAATACTGTGCCTTGGCAGTTACTTATTACAAAGTGTTAGTTGTTTTAAGCCAGTTGCTTACTGCTTATTCATGGAAGTTCTATAGCAGTTTTTGATTGCAGATTATTGCATAAACTTTATCTATAATGCCCTCTGGCGGGGTACAGAAACTTGGCAAAAGGAGGGCTTGAACGATATTAACAAGGCGATTCACGTGCCGTTCAAGCCCTGTTATGTGTTTTTCATATCCATAAACTGGTCCACGCGCAGTTACTTCCCTAAATAATGGCATGATTCAATGAAGTTATTATGAACTTTGTTAATAACTCCAGTCTTCGACGACTTTTCAAGCATAAATGGGTAACTGAATAAGCACCAGTTTCCTCATGCATGCAGGGATAAAGGCAATGAATATTTCAATCCACTTTTCAAATTATACCATCTGCACTCTCTTGCCAACAGCTTTATTTTATTGGCAACGTCAATGAAGTTAAGAATATTTACTCAACACTTTCAACAGACTATGCTGTAAATGTAAGTGTTTATGTACCTTCAACGATCCAGCTGTATGCTTGAAATACTTCAGTGACAATATGTTGGCAGTATTAATTTTTAGAAAATTTAGTTGGAACGAAATAAGATAGACCTGTACGAAACTGTCGAAAGAAACTTCTATGAAAACAATGACTTATTCTGACGATATATTTATCCGCAACGACCAGTAAATTCCAAAATAATTCATCATTTCTTACTTTGCGCGGCTGCATTTCAAATGTGCATTAATCCACTTTTTTAACAAATTTTAAATCGAAAACTGCCCATCCGAAGGTTTTTATAGCCTCGTCATGTCTGATGATGACCGAGTGAGGCATATGTAAAACACAACCTGAACTGTATGACGTCATATGAAATAATCGAATGATTTTGTCGATGTCGAATGAACAAGACATATTGTTTTCAATGTTATTTTAATTTATTTTGGTATATTATAATTGTTTATGCACTCGGTGTTTCGAAGCCCTCGAAAACGTGTATTATCCCTATATTGATAATTGGCATTTGGTGATCGCTAATTGCTAAATGCCAGTTGTTAATTGATAGACGCTTTAAGCCAGTTGCGCATTGCGTATGTATGACAGTTTTGTGTTCCCTCTAATAGTTGTTGATCGCATATTGTTGAATGAAATGTGATGATAGTATAATTGCTTAAAGAAGAAAACATTGAGAAACTGGTATAGCAATTGTCAGACAGCAAACAAAACCTCGCAATCAGCAAATGCACCGTCACTTTTATAGATCTTTTTTCACTTTTACGGATCATCACACTGTGTCATTCACAAAAATACCAGGGTGCGAACAATTAGGTACAAGGATTTAGTAAAACCCTCGATAGATCGATACAGAAACATTCCACGAGATATTAGATACCCCATGATACGTTTCGTCCTACCTGGTCAGTATCGGTTTGGAGCATGCGCTTGTACGCAGCAGCCGACACTTGGAACACGTGGGGCTCCAGCCCGCCAACCGCCTGGTCATAGTGGTACTGTTCGTGGATCTGGAATTCGTGGATATTGATTGTCAGGTGTATCTCGATATATTTTTGGACGTGTTTTTCTATAATGTATATCTTTTTTTACATCTGCATGTGTTGTATGACGTTCAAATCATGACCACATTATGTATTAATTCATGTATTTATATAAGAAGAAGAATTTGTGGCGCAATTCAATATTTCATTATCTCATCATTCTCTATTGCGAAATATAAAAAACAAGTCCCACTGGAATGGTTACTTTTATATTTTACTTACTTCATCTAAGTAGATTCGAAGTGGTTTTCGTGGGTTAATGGCAATCAATATGTCTTTGATGTTTGTCTGAAAATATCCAATTCAACATGAGTGTAATTTCGCTCAAGAAACATTATTTAACGCGAAAAATATATTAGTGTAAATCTCTTTTTAAAAAAGTACACCCCTTTTGTCTGCGATGCCATATAAGCACCCATTCTACCCGCAAGTAATTGTTGGTTTAAGTTTAAACCTATTTATTTTACCTCAATTGCATAGGAAGCCTGAGGCTTATTTAAAATGCTCTCGAGTCCGTTGCCTGGGACAAGCTAAAACCAGTACTTGGTGTCTCTGGGGAGATCTAAAGAACGCTCCCACAGTTGGGATCGAACCCGTGACCTCCTGGTCGCCAGGCCGACACCTTTTCCACTACGCCACGGCGACCTACTATTATGTAAAAATATGGTTGAAATTATCCGCTTAAGTATTTCAACCTGTGTAACGGTCAGAAACGTTCTTTTGGCTGTTTTTGGCGCAGTGGTAGATTGTGTTTCAGTTCTATTAGGTTCTGCGGAAAACCAGGTATTACACAGCTTTAAAATAGCGATGATCAGATGGTTCACTATGAAAGAGCGATGGTGCACGAACCCTGTGTGTTTCAATGCACAGAAACTGTGAGACATAATTGCGTTAAACTCGTTTGTTGTCAAAGGCATAAATATCATAACACGTATCCCATCGGTCACATTTTATTAAAAACTTCCCGCCGGTCGATGAATTTTGCTTGTAACCATTAATATTGTTTCAGCCTTGACAATAATATGCCAAAAACAAGTATTAAACACAATTAATCTTTTAAAGGTTCTTTGGTTGTTGTTCGATTATATGTCTGAGTTGCCGAACGACGGCAGGGCGAGGTAACCTGCATAATTTGCATATTTTGCTCTCAATATTTCATGATGTACTTCTTTTGATCGCTTAAGATATTTCCTTTACCCGGGATTTGCTACAGCTGTTTAAATTGTTTTTTTTTACGTATCAATGCCACAAAGAAGACTTTCATCTAATGGCGCTGCTTAACTGAACTACATACAGTTCAAATTGTGGTAACGCGTAGACGACTATACCTAAATATCCAATAATAAAAGGTTAAAAAGTTACGTACAAAAATTGGTTATCGATCAATACTGATCAATAAAAGATCCATTCACAAAACAATACACTAGACAGGTATTTGATTTTCAATAGCATAATTATAGTTTCCAATGCTAAAACTTCAAATTAAATAATGTGTCTGTTTGATTTCTGCATTTAACTGACATAAAGCCCATGTATAAGCTTATAACAATCCTTATCATAGTTTGAAATACGCGAATTATTATTATTATTATTATTATTATTATTATTATTATTATTATTATTATTATTATTATTATTATAACTATTATCATTATAATTATTAGTAGTAGTAGTAGAAGTAGTAGTAGTAGTAGTAGTAGTAGTAGTAGTAGTAGTAGTAGTAGTAGTAGTAGTAGTAGTAGTAGTAGTAGTAGTAGAAGTAGTAGTAGTAGAAGTAGTAGTAGTAGTAGTAGTAGTAGTAGTAGTAGTAGTCGAAGTAGTAGTAGTAGTAGTAGTAGTAGTAGTAGTAGTAGTAGTAGTAGTAGTAGTAGTAGTAGTAGTAGTAGTAGTAGTAGTAGTAGTAGTAGTAGTAGTAGTAGTAGTAGTGGTAGTGGTAGTATGTCTCTGTATGATGATAATTTCTATCGATTAAAAGATACATATACGTAATGAATTGTATGTACCGTTAATAGCACTAATATGGATATGTATTCAAATATAGTTTAACACAGAGGAGGAAAGTGATATTTACTTTAATTATCATAAGAATTTAAACTAAAGGAACGACCTGATTCATTATGTCGGATAACAATATCTGAATATTGCAATATAATATAGTTCATATATACTTACGTATATGAGGTCATGTTCATAACGTTCTCTCAGCGATTTCAGGATGTTTTCTTCGGTCAGATTTTCCAGAGAGGACAGGTCGGAGTTTATCTCCGATGCCATCTCTTTCGTTGCCGATGGAAATCTCGCTTCACATCATCGAAAGTTTACATTTTGTATCGGATGGTATAAGAAAGAAACCTAATAAAATATAATATAATATATATATATATATATATATATATATATATATATATATATATATATATATATATATATATATATATATATATATATATATGAACTTTAGTGTACCTGCAGACACGTTTGTTATGCCTGCCATGGCAATGCTGACTTTTACCATAAATAATTTGTAAGAACATTTATGTGGCAAACTCTCTCTTGCTGTCAAATGGAACTGTCTGTTTGCAAGGTCAATTACATTCTTATTTAGTTGTTTAATCATGATTACGATTACGGAAAGACAAGGATTGATATCTAAAAATAATCTTAATTGCCGTAGAATTAAGTATGCAAGAGGGCACTTTAAGGAATGTTACTTTAATCTCAGTAAAACAATACAAGATTGCAGATCATACAATTGATTCACATACAAAACAATTGTTAAAATTCGAACAATCAATCTGAATAGTGCTATTGAGCATGTCATATCAGGTAACGTAGTCCCTTTGTTCACACCACGTGAGTGATTCGAAATTGGCTGTATAAGATTAGTCAGTAAATTCGTATAATCATGTTCTTACAGCCGAACAAAGAAATCATGGATGTGGTATTAAAACCAGTGCCTTCCAGAGGAAATTTTTCAGGCGGCCCGGGACCGATCGGGGGTGGGTGCGGGAGGGGTATCCCCTCCCTACGTTGATTTTTTTTATTATTTAACGTGTCAATTGACGTTCTGTGGTGCGTTATAAATCTAAGAAAAACAGATATGAAGTGATTAGTTAGGATAAATGTTTACATTGTTTTAAAGTTGTATCCAAATTAAGAGCATCTTAGTTATTTAAAACTCATTATTTTCCCGATATTAAAACTGTCATATCATCCTTTCCACAGGGTCCAGTAAAAAAAAAAATTGTTTATGTAAGAAAAAGGAAAAGGGCACCAACGCAATTCAACTACAGGGCATGCATTATAACGCACTGCTAAACAGTTCATATGTTTATCACCAAAAACTCTGCACAGATTTACAGCAAAATAAATTATCTCGCAATCGGTATCAGTGTCATTCGATTCAACGCAGTATTAAACTGTCCACAGGGCCTCAAACACGAGAAATTGTCCATAATTCGGTCGATGTTGCTAAGCCTGTCCACTTGTGTTAACACTGGAGGAGTCCTGTTAGGCACGTAATCAGCGATTCCCCGATAAATTGTCTATAGCTCCATAAAAAACACATCCAAGGAACACTGTCCACATCAATAACTCGCTCCGTCTCCAAATATTAGCCAAGAAATCAACTCGTTTTCAAACACAATAATTCTACACGTCAAAAGTCGCCATTTGCCGGCTTGGAATCCCGCACTGCGCAGATATTGGAACGCGTTATTTGATTGGTTGAAATTGTAAAAAGTTAAAAGGTAAGATAACAATTGACATATAACTCAAAATGTTAAATCCTATATTATTAGAAAACGATTTAAATATGAAAACGATTTTTGCCACTTAAACTGTGTTGTTTGATATAAACATGGAAAGGGGACCAGCACAGCGTCCTTTGCAGGGAAACATCAGAGTAATAATAGCGGCAAGATTGAAAATTTTGACAGACCTCAAAATGAGTCTTGTAACCTGGTAATGTGAACTTAACAAACAATTTGTCCTTCCCATATTGATTATTTAACCAATTGCCCATGATATAACGTCTTTTCACACCTTTGCGAACAGAGTAGACTCATATCAGGCAATACTGTGCCAAGTGCGGTTTAAGTCAATGCAATACTTAAGCAAAGTGCTGTTAAATTTATATGCAAAACTGAGCTACATGATGTTAAATTTTATGCAAAACTGAGCCAAGTGATGTTAAATTTCTATGAAATACTGAGCTAAGTGATTTATATGCAAAACTGAGCTAAGTGATGTTAAATTCCAATGCAACACTAAGTGCTGTGAACTTAACAAAACTAAGCAATGAATTGGTCGATCTTACGATAATATTAAGTAATGGCTGAATCAACCTATGCCTACCATGCAGAATGTGACCCCCCCCCATATAATTGACCTTTGACCTTGTAGGATGACCTTGATCTTTCACCACACACTATGTGCAGCTCCATGAGATACACATGCATGCCAAATATCAAGTTGCTATCTTTAATATTGCAAAAGTTATGGCCAATGTTAAAGTTTGACACAAACCAACAAACAAACAGACAGGGCAAAAACAAAATGTAACAAGAGCTGTCACCATAGGATGACTTATGCCCCCTATAAACGCTTGATAGAAGTTATGAGTTTTTCTCTAAACCAAAACGCAGTTTTCGAAACCTTGACGCGGACCCTAAGTTCAAGGTCAAGGTCACAGGGGTCAACATTTGTGTGCATATGGAAAGGCCTTGTCCATATACACATGCATACCAAATATAAAGGTTATATCCAAGGGACATGGAAGTTATGAGCATTTTTCAAAACCTAAATGCAGATTTCAAAACCTAAACGCGGACCCGAAGTTCAAGGTCAAGGTCACAGGGGTAAAAATTTGTGTGCTTATGGAAAGGCCTTGTCCATATACACATGCATACTAAATATAAAGGATATATCTCAAGGGACATGGAAGTTATGAGCATTTTTCAAAACCTAAATGCAGATTTCGAAACCTAAACGCGGACCTGAAGTTCAAGGTCAAGGTCACAGGGGTAAAAATGTGTGTGTGTATGGAAAGGCCTTGTCCATATACACATGCATACCAAATATGAAGGTTATATCTCAAGGGACATAGAAGTTATGAGCATTTTTCGAAACCTAAACACAAAGTGTGATGGAAAGACGGACGGACAGACAGACGGACAGTCCGATCACTATATGCCCCCTTTTCTTCGAAAGGGGGCATAAAAATGTGGGTACTTAAGATTTATTTGCTAAAAATGACTTTATAACATAATATTTATAACACAATATGTGGTAAAATACTTAACTAAACACATGAGGATGAATAATCAGAATATTTTGGTAGAATTTGCAGCACACAAATTTAAATTAGCTCTATTATATTGCAGATAGCAATGTAGATCTTGTTTTTTATACACCATAAGAAAACCCAGTGACATAAGAAGAAATAGCTCATTATGAGCATTTTTTTTTCTTTTGTCTCTAGGCTTTCGAATGTCATCAGCCGCAAGATGCAAAAATGCTTCTTCAGAGAGCAAAAAGCTAAACATCATTTATTGTCAGGTCTACATAAATATGATAATTCAAATGGAATGTTACTTAAAAAATATCCAATAATAATAAACATGTAAATCCTATGTTATTACTTATGATATCAATCATTCTAATGAGAACCACCAATATAGGATTAAACTCTTTTCCAAAGGACACATTTTGGACTGTCCCAAATTTAAAGAAGTTGCAGACGACAATTAAAATTATAATGGAATATGAAGAAATAGCTTTGGAAGGGTAGAAAGCATTGTGATAAAAGGAGAAATTGCTCAATATGAGCAATTCCTCGTTTGTTCACAATGATTTCTAGAGTTGTCAGCACCAAACCCGTAAAATCCCGTTATCGTGTGGTAATAGCTTAAACAAAGAATAACAAAAGTTATAAAACAAAAACCTTTTTAACTAAATGGTGTATTTATATTATTATTATCTACTGATGGCATTTTGCACTCGGCAGGAGATGACTTTAAAATTATACTGAGACAAAAGAAAAATTGCTTTTGCAACTTACTTATAATGTCAAACATGAGCAATGTATTATTTTGTCAAAATGTTGATGTATTCCTTATTTCCCAAAGAGTTAAATCTTGTGATTGTTATGTAATGGCTCAAACAAATGACAATATTATTCACATTCTGGACAGCAGAACTTTCTGTTTACTTTTGTGTAATACTTCCATTTTGTTAAACTAAATAACCCACAACACCGTCGATGGTACCACTTGTTACATATATCACAAGCTATCCATTCTTCATTTTCAGTGTAGGCTTTACCACATTTGTAACATGACTCCTCTTCCTCCTCCTCCCTTTCCTCATCACCATCATCATTCTCTGGTGGTTTATCAGTTTTTTCCTGACTTGCAGCTCTTTTAGTCTTTTTCACTGCTGTTTGTGTTTTTAAAGACTTCTTTTTACAAGACACTCCAGATGAACCTGGCTGTTCTGAAGAAGCCAACGCGCCTAGAAAAGTATGATTTGAATGTGTTGAAGCTGATCTTTTTTTTGAAGACACTCCAGATGTGCCGGGCTGTTCTGTAGTAGTAATAGAAATAGGGTTGAGACTTTTGGTTTGTTTGAAATGTGTATTGTGAGCGGTCTTTTTTACTGAAACTTGGATTTGTTTACGGTGTTTCATTTTCTTACGAGTGTTGCAGGACTCCATAAAATCCCACTGAAAACTGCTTCAATAGTATTGAGGATACCTTGTATATGCACTCTCTGTAAAGTGTTCTGATGTTGTCATTTGAAGCTGGGTTTGCATTATTTCCACTACACATTTTATAAAAGCTTGCAAAAAACTGGTTATTTTCCCTAAGGGTTTTAATTACATGATCATGAAGACTATTTCCATGTTTGACCAAGTTTTTTGAACTTAGTTCATTCAATGATGCTGTTACAATACTTTCAAAACAGTGGTAACATTGGTCAGAGATATCTGTCAGACCTCTATTAATATTCTGTTTTCTTGAGGTTTCTGATAGACTTCCTGGATCTTCAGTTACAGCAATCAAATGGTGCTCACTTACTGTCATCTTCTCTAGGAACTCCACCATTACTGACGCTGTGTTAAATTTACTAACGCCCAATGCACTGGTTTGTACATATTCGATTTAACTTGGCACATATAGTTGTATTTGAGCTTGGCAATAGCATAACCACCTACATATCTGATTTTACCTCTGGCTGTTGCATCAAATCCATCTGTAGCTCGTGATGTCATTTTCTGGTTATCTATATATGATAACTGTGCAGCTTCATCTGATAGAAGCAACTGACGAACAGTAGTGCAGAGTTTAAAAATTGCAGAATACAATGCAGGTTTTGTTCCTTTGGAGGAGAGCAGAATTAATGGAAGACACTCACTTTCATACTCTGCTGATGTCATATGACTTTGCCACAGTTTATAAAAAGCAGTTAACTGACACTGTGGAACTGGACTCTCTTTACCTGGTTCGGAAATCACAGTTTGGGCATAAAACTTCATGCAACGGTAATACTGTTGGTTTAAGAAGCATCTAACAATTTGTTCATTATCCATAAAACTTGCAAATATTTCATTCACCATAGACTGTTGTTCAGTAACAGGACATGTGTAACTAAGTTCATTTATTTGTTCCTCTAAGTCAAAGGTGTCTGGAAGAACAACAGCTGTGTGTTCTGCCAAGGAAGAACCAATATTTGCCAAGAGCTCGTCAAACACTGGATCGTCCATGTCATCTTCCGTGTCTAAAATGCCTGTTGCATGTTGCACTGGGCTAGGATTGCTCTGTTGCATCTCAGGATATAAACTGAAAGAGCAAATTAAATATTTGACACATCTCACACAAAAATCATTTAAAGATATAATCCAAAATGTGTCTTTTAACCCATTATCATACAATAATGTGATTTTACGTGTTTGTTTTCGACAACTCTTAGAAGTCGTTGAGGTAACAAAAAAAATTGCTCATGTTGAGCAATTTCTCCGTTTACAACGATGACTTCTACCCTAACAAATCAATGTCTTAATACTCTATTACAATTTAATTTGTCATCTCGAAATTATAATGTGAAAAGGAGAAATTGCTCAAGATAAGTAAATTCTCCATATCTCACAATGATTTCTACCCAAACAATTTCTTCATATCCTATTACATTTGTAATTGTCATGTGTAACTTCTTTCAATTTGGGACTTAAAAAAATATTGTTTGGTATTGAGTTAAAAGACCTGTAGTTTTGCAAATCGTGCAAAGTTTTCGTTTTATTCAAAAATCACTAAACCTTGCAAGAGGTACAAGCATTTTTTATTTGCATAAATAATATAAATAATATTCATCAGGTTTATATTTTTCATATTAAAATGAATTTCATGTAAATCTGATGAATATTATTTTGTGTATGTTCCTCTTGTGTATAAATTTTTATCCTGTTAATCACAAGTATTAAACATTAACCCTTTTCAACTTAGAAGCAAAGTGAAAAGGCTATGTGCAAACAGCATAAAACCAGAACAGCCTGCAAGTAACTCGCAGTTTGTTCAGGTTTTATGCTGTTTGCTGCTCATCCGTTTTTATTTAAATTTCACTTTCAAAGGGACTACAAACACATCAAAATACATATCTAAGTGGTAAGGGGTTAATACTATCTGATACAGAGAAGTCTGTAAATAACTTACAAATAATCAGTAACCGTATATAGTAATCAATATTTTGATCATATAATAAAGGCTGATTTTAGTAATTGTATTATTTAAATCCATAAATTGTTATTGCATTTATGGTGTGTAGTTTAATTTAACCTTCTAAGTTGATTGTGCACATTTTCCCTGTACATGTTTCTAGAGCTTATATGTTTACATCTGACTGATAACTAGGTCAACCCTCAGCAGATTGAACAGCTGTTATCATGCATATAGAGGTCATAATCTTTATAATTTTCCCACGCACTTATGTAAACATTGTCTAGACTACTATGGTGGAAAGTGTATGCAAGAATTTTCAATTGTTGTTATAGGTAAAAGTATAGTATTTTAGTAAAAATATATTACTTTATTTAAGAAGGTTTGTCCTAATGATATCTTGGATGAGTTCAAAAATGGTTCCGGTTGGTTGAAAAACATTGCCGACAAGGGGGCGGGGCATTTTTCCTCATAAAATCTCTTTATAGTTTGTTTATGGGTTTGACACATACTGCTGCTGATGCTGCATTTATGTTCTTTTTCTTTGAAACTGACAGTAGAATCATTTAACCATTTAAACATCAATTAAAAAGATGTTATTCCATTACCAAACAGTTAACCAGTAACGCCATTTTACAAGTTTGTTGCAGACGACTTAAGAAATCGTTATGATGAAAGGAGAATTTTTTCAAGATGAGCAATTCCTTCATTTATAAGAGGGATTTCTACCCTACCAAATCTACTTCTTTATATTACAATTGTATTTGTCATCTGCATCCACGTTCAATTTGAGACAGTCTAAAATGTGTTGTTTGGTAATGGGTTAAACCTTTTCCGTGTTTCCAGTAATTTAACTTGTCAACTGCATCCTCTTTAAAGAAATTGTTTATAAACACATTTTTTTTTTCAGGCTTACACTAAACCTCAAGTTGGGCAATGAGCAAGAGTTCATATCAGCTGAGGTTCTCTTCAACACCTATACCAAAGACACAACATTGGAAAGGAAAAATGACATAAACTGTCTCACGTTGTGTCAGATTCTTCAAAAAGTGTTTAAAGTAGACTCCAAAAGAAAAGTTATAAACAAACAGAAACAGACTGTATACAACCTGCAGTGGAAACCCCAAGACAAATCCAGTAATGAGAAAGTCTTCGATCACTTGGCGTTAACAAATTTGCTACATAACCTGCATTGCCATGTACATCTCATGCCATGCACGTCTGTGAAAGTGAAAATTCCTACCGGCTGGATATGCAATGGAAATGAAGTTGAGAAAGTGGTAGTTTTCAGAAGTGATATGACATTCAACGTGTATATGAGAGGACAAGAGATTGATCTGGAGTCTAATTATATTGCCGGCACTTACTGTCTAACCTGCGAAGGTATTAAGGAAGTATTGGAACAAGTTAATTGCCTCCAGCTATGTCAAGAGATTACTATTAAGAAACATAATTACATACCCCACTCAAACATTCAACAGGAACTGCTTACCAAACAAGGGGATGAAAACATTAACCATAACATTGTGCGATCTAAATTATGCAAACAGTTTGCCATATTGAATGACAGACAAATCCCAAACTGCACAACATGTCAGCGACTTACTATCAAATATCCAGAGAATACGCCAAAACCTTCGGTAGTTGATACACTTAGGAATTTAGTGCCAACAGCTAGTGCTGCTACTTTGACCTTCTTAGCTTCACAGGTAAACAATGCACAAAACAAATGCAGCAATCAAAACAGATGGGACAGCACAACTATAAATGAATGTCTGCAACTTTTCACTAGAAGTCCAGAAGGATATAAAAGCCTAAGGAAATCTGAAGTGCTGCTTCTAACAAGTCCCTCACTTCTATTACTTTACAAAAACAGCATACAACAAAGTCCAGGGTTTCATGAAAACATCTTCAGGTGGATGTATGAGGAAGCAAACAGGATGGATATTCCAACAGAGGGTCGTATTGGAGGGATTCTCCTTGACGAGATGACCATTCAAGAGAAAATTGAAATTGTTAGACAAGGGGACAGCTTGTCCATGATTGGTTTTGTAGACCTTGGAGTTGAAAGCCAAGCTGTTGACTCATTGAAATCTGGAACTTGTACGAAAAAACTAGGAACTCACATTTTACAAATGATGTTCATGGGGCTGTCTGGATTTAGATTTCCATTTGCTTATTTTGTAAGCCATTCACTGTCTGCAAGCCATCTGTATATATTGTTCTGGGAGGCAATGAACAAACTGCAAGATTTTGATTTCAGTGTGAAATATGTCTGCATGGATGGCGCTGTTAACAATCGATCATTCATGCACATTCATTTTCCTGATAAGCAACCTGCAATCCACAACATGACATCAAAATGTCCAAGTGATCCATCGCAACATATTATATTCTTAATAGATCCATCTCACACTTTCAAGAAAATCAGAAACAACGTTATCAAGAGTGGAAATTCAACTGGTCATACCAGGCTTTTTCTTCTTTCATCTGGAGCAACAATTCAATGGTCAATGTGGATTAATGCATATAAATGGGACTGTCAAAACCCAATACAAACTCACTATAAACTTACAAATGAACACATTTATCCCAGTAATACTTCAAAAATGAGAAACAAGCTTGCAGAGGATGTGCTGGACTCTGAAATACTTAATCTTATGCTTGCATACAAGGACAGTTTGGGAGAAAAAGGCAGTGAGTTAGATGGTGCCATAGAATTCCTCAAAAACACATCTAAGTTTATAAGTGTATATAGAGATAAACGCCCTGTACATTTGTTAGAAGACCAAAGGCTAAAGGACCTCAAAGAAATACAGGCATGGTTCAATGACTGGAAAACCCATTCCTATGGCAGCAAAGTCAAACCTGGAAAAGGTAGTGAACAAATGTCTGAGCAGTGCATGGAGGACCTACAGTCAACAATAATTGGTTTCTTACAGCTATGTTGTACCATATCCCATGAAATCAGTGGTTGGTCAGTAGTACCAGCAATGATCAACTCCGACCCCATCGAGAACCACTTCTGTCAACAACGTGGCAAATTCAACGGATTAAATACAAATCCTACAGCTCTTCAATATCAGCGGAATGCAAATAGTGTAATACTCGGACAATCGGCATTATCTAAGAAAAGTAACACTGGGGGAATAAGCTCAAAATGTCAAAACTTCAAACATTCTATAAAGCAGTTGGATTCAACAAACAGTCGCAAGAGAAGAGTTAGTAAACAAAGCCAAAGTACACAGCCCTTAAAAGTGATCAGAATGTGATTGAATTTTGGTTTTTAGACCAGTTTTAACATTGTTTAAGTCATATAATGGCGGTCGGCAGAGCTCCAGATAAGGGTCGTATTTTCGTATTTACGAATTATTTTCAAGTCCGTTACGTATTTATTTTAAAATCTTCTCGTACCATTAAGAATTACAAAATCAAGTTACGAATATTATTTTTACATCGGTTCGTATCGATCTTTATTGATTTCTTTTCCCGTATTAAAGATCTTTGCGGTGCTTATTTAGAATGGTTATCGGGTTTGTTTAACAAAGCGCATTTTTTCCAATAAAAGCGGCTTATACAGTCTATCTGTCAAAAACAATGGCGGCGCCCAGAGAGCGTCCTAAAAAACTGCAAAGCGTCCAAAAACACGCTTTTAACATATTGTACGCAAAGTGAGCCGAAGTTAAATGTTTAGAAAGACATTATAGAAAAGATCTTATATGATGCTGTATGTTCAGTTTCCGACACAGTCGGAAAAGCTAAACAAAAAACGCGACACGACGGGTCCAAACTTAAACACAAAAAAACAACATTGAACGAGTGGAAGGGACAAGTCCCGTGGCTAATTGTTGAAAAGATTGAAGGGGAGACCCGTTTTAATTGTGAAATATGTAAACATTCATCTAAGGCATGCAATCTAAGCACAGTTTGGGCATATGAAGGTATTTGAAAAATAAAATTGTATAATACTGAAAAGACACTGTTGAACTCGTATAAATAAAGTTGCTAGTATGTTTATTTTGATTTTTTTTTTCATGAAAATAACCATTTTTATTAATGTTTAGGTCATTTATAAAAAATAAGAATTATTTTCCAAAACTTAGTAGTAACGTTAAGAATAAAATTTCAGAGTTAAGAATTCTTTTTGAAAATCTGGTAGTAATTTAAGAATTTCACAAAACCTTATCTGGAGCTCTGGGTCGGTGTATTATCTCACCAGTACTGCACAATATTCTGCAAAATAGATACTGTTTAATACTCACCAATCTACCAAATTCCGACAGCATGAACAGTCATCAATAAATGGACTGCCTTCTTGGGCTACAAAATCAGTGACAACTTGTGTTTGTGGTATCACAGCATCCTGGGAGAAGTTCACGATTCTCTAACCTTCTATAGACCTGGCACGACCAATTGCCCCACCCAACTGACCAGACTGGAATATATGCCGGCAGTTTACTTCAACCCTGGAAAAAACAATGATGTAACACATGACATGTAAGTTATTATGTTAAAGTGTGTGGTGCTATTATGGTACTCTAAACAGGTGTTCATTTCATGTTCATAAATATGGCCCCATTTCCCTTCTGAGAAAGCATACATGTATTACTCTCCCATACATTTGACAATTGAACAAACATAATCAAATTTTTCCCTCATAATGGCCTCAACAACATTCCCCTAACACAAAAAACAAATGAGTTGATATTCTTAAAAAATAACATATAAACTGTCTGATCTGGATCTATTTAATTGTGGAGAGGCATCAAAAGTGGTATCTCTCAGAGAAAGGCTTAAATTTTTGTTTTGTAATCTTGGAAATAAAATTACCTGTCTAGTGACATGCCCTGGGATTTTTGAATTGTCATGCCATAGCTGAGCTTCAGTGGAAACTGGTATCTGTCACAAATGTTATGTCCAGTAGTCGGGTCAAAAACTGAAGAGTATAAACATATAAAACATGTCAAAGATTAAATTTTCTCCAAGGCATTTTCATTTTTTTTTAAAGAAGGTGGCTACAGCAGTGTATACCCTAAAAAGAGAGATATTCTATACAGGTGTTCTCTTTGATCTGGATCTTCACTGGTTGCAATAGTACATTGAGTATCATTATGCTGCAAACAGTGGTAAAACAAATATTTTGGGTTTCTTTTAACCCTTTACCGCTTAGATACGTATGCTCACACATTTGAAGTCATTTAGAAAGTAAATTTAATTAAAGACCTTTCTTATTATATTCAAGTTTAAAAGCTTCATTTCCAACCCTTAGATACTGTTGAGCAGCAAAAAGCATAAAACCTGAACAGACTGCGAGTTACTCGCAGGCTGTTCTGGTTTTATGCTGGTTGCAAAAGCCATTTGCACTTCTGAGTGGGAAAGGGTAAAATCAGCTAAAGTAATAAATATTATATCTAAAAGTTTTCCAAAGCTTCTGATTATAAGTTATACAATTTAATTCTTTTCTCCACTGAAAATTACTCTTTAATTAACTTCTTTCCATTTGCTTTAATTGTCAAAGTAATTATTTTCTTAATGTGAGAGGCCAGGACTCTTCCATTAAAAAAAACCTGATCTGTGTCTACCTTTAGTGCAAAGTAAATTTTGGCATTTTTTTATATAATGCAAACAGTGAAAATGTACTCCTTAAGTGAAATAAGCTTACTTGCAAGCATGCATTTTATGCTAATTAAAACATACTTGTGAAAGCACATCGAAGGATAGTGGCCACTTCATGTAACATAGGGAAGAAAACATGGACAGCATCCTCTCTGGTGTCTCGAACCTCACCCTGCAGCCCATTCATAAGTCTGTCAGACAGATTCTTTAGTAGCATTACCCTGCAACCGATCTGTAAAAAAGTATTAATAACATTCTAATGAATTTATAGACGAGTCATTTTTTTCAAAACCTACTACAGAACCACAGGGGCCAGTAACAAAAAATGGGTACTGTATGTAAGAAAAAGATTATGTACAGTTCCCATTTCTTTTTGACTGGCCTCTGTGTACAGAACCTAATAATCTTAAAACATGAGAAATAATTGGTATTGCTTTCATTTTAAATAAATGAATTTGGAATGGTGCATACCTAGATGAGAAGGCAATTAGGGCAAATAGTTGTGGATACATGTGCACTAGACTTATTGAAACTTGTATGAGGTTTAGAAATTGAGTCCACAGTACATGGCTGCCTCCACTGAACAGCCATTGTCACAAAAGCCTTTACAAATAACCATACCCCTCAAGCATATTTATTTGCTATTAATATATAATTAATTAAAATGTAATTCTAGAGTACTTAAAAAGCACATAATCCCCATAAGTTGTATCGTTCACTATAACTTGTTATAGAATATAATGTTCATATTTATAATCAAACAGAGTAGGCCTGTGTCTTACAGCACATGTAGGAGCTCCCTAAGATTGGTCATCTTTGCAAGTTAATTGTAAAGGATTATTTGTTCTTTATTTTTGTGATTATTACCTTTAACCATAATGTTGGTGGTACCACCAAAGTGTTCAGGGCTCGTTCATCTCCTTTATCTGTGGATTGGAAGGAATACATTTGGCCGTCAAGGTCCATGATTCGACTTCTGTTGTGAAGGTCCACCAATATGTTGGTTGCATATAGCTTCACCAATTTACCATCCTCTTGTGGCAATTCCCGGGCTAGAGAAGTTATTAGCTTCTGACTGTCATTACTGAGTTGCCCTAAAGATAACTCTCTGATGAGGCTTATGAGAGATTCGTCTCTCTGTCTAAACACAGAATCTAAAAATATGCTGTGTGGTGGCCAAAATTTGCTGGTAAAGGCAAACTCACCGAGGTCCTCATATCTTAAATTTCTTACTGGTGGAAGTTGCAAAAAATCACCAACAACTATTATCTGTATGTTACCAAATGTGTGGCTTGTATCCTTTATTCGCAAAACTGTTTCAAGCATATCAAACATTCTTCTGCTGAACATGGAAATCTCATCAATTATTAAGATATCTGTTGACAAAATTCTGTTTCGTGCAGGTATTAATCTGTCATCAGTTGCCATCATCCCCCTTAATTTTATACTACACATCCTGCCATCCCGAACTCCACACCACTTGTGAATTGCCATGGGCTTCAACACCTGAAAGCGAAAGGTCATTAAATTAATATTGTGATGGTCCCCATGCATTTTTTGTTTCTGTGTGGAGGGAGATGCCCATTTTACGCACTAACAGCTGAAAACTGATGCGATTGTGAAAAAAAGGTGAAATTGCTCGTCTTGAGCGATATCCCATTTTGTCACAATTGTTTTGCTGCACTAGCTTCGTAAACATGTTCTTTTTTTAAAAGCGTTGTCTGCTGGTACTTTAAAATTTGGTCACTTCCAAAATTCTGCATGGGATGGGATGGGAAGGTTTAGGATCCATTTCTTTCCTTTAAATACTAAGTAAAAATTCTGGATTGTGGTTATTAAAAAAGGAGCATCGCTTGAGTTACATGAAATATATTTTTTAGTTAATTCCATGCAAAACAAACCAAGAATAAAATCTAATGACACCATATAATATATTTATATATATTTGAAACAAAATCCTTGTGTTGTATTTGTATATTTAAATATAAAAGTTAAAGAAAAAACTGCTTCATCTTCATGAACTTAGTTTTTTTAACCAGGTTATTAGATTGGCGATGTCGGCTTGCGGGCTGGCTGGCGGGCAGGCGAAACAAGGTTGTCTGCGCCATTACTTTGTTGTTTATTGTCAGATTTTAAAATCATTTGGCACATGTGTTTACCATTATTAGAAAGTGTGTCATGCGAAAGAATTACGTTGATATCTCCAAGGTCAAGGTAACAATTTGAGTTTGAAGGTCAAAAATGGCCATAAATGAGCTTGTCCGGGCCATAACTTTGTCGTTCATTGTCAGATTGTAAAATCATTTCGCACATTTGTTCATTAGACGGTGCGTCACGCGAAAGAATTACGTTGATATTTCCAAGGTCAAGGTCACAATTTGAGTTTGAAGGTCAAATTTGAACTGAAAACCTAGTTTTGTGACATTTTAGTCCCTTGTTTATTTTATTTACTAGAGCTTTCACTAATTTACAACAGATCGTCAGGTGTTTTTTCCATATATATGTACCCTTTCTATACATGTTAAAGAACTTGATGAAATCACACTTGTCGTTTCTGTTAAATAAGTTAAATTATGTTTTGCAGTCAAATCACTAAATCAACATACCGGTGAGAAATTGCTGCAAGCAACACCTGTCGTGCATGTTAATGCGACCGATTTGCGTTCATTCTCCGCCCATTGCATTATATGGGTTACGAGCGTAGACTTGCCGCACCCAGCCTGACCGCCGATGTAAACAGTGTGGCCTGCTTTGACCATTGAGAGGGCCAAATTCTGTTTTGCAGTCCAATACGTCTGCTGTTCCATGGCTGCATCCATTTCCCGCGATATGTCAAAGTTTTTAATCTAACGAAGTACTCAGAAGAGTTCCAAATGAAATCGACCAATAAAAACTCACCGTTTAGGCTGCGTTCGTCTCAGCATTCACTGCGGGATAGCAGACCGGCAAATGGCGTCTTTTGACGTTCAGAATTATTGTGTGTGAAAACGAGTTGATTTCTTGGTTAATATTCGGCGACCGAGCAAGTTATTGACGTGGACAGTGTTTCTTGGATGTGTTTTATATGGAGCTATTGACAATTTATCGGGAAATCGCTTATTACGTGCCCAACAGGACTCGTCCAGTGTAAACACAAGTGGACAGGCTTAGCTACATCGACCGAATCTTGGACAATTTCTCGTGTTTGAGGCCATGTGGACATTATAATACTGCGTCGAATCGAATGACACTGGTACCGTTAGAGAGATAATTTATTTTGCTGTAAAACTGTGCAGAGTTTTTGATGATAAACATATGAATTGTGTAGTAGTGCCTTGGAATTCATGTCCAGTAGTTGAATTGCGTTGGTGCCCTTTTCCTTTCTCTTACATAAACAATTTTTTTTTACTGGACCCTGTGATCCTTTCCGAGCTCTTTTTCAGATAGACGACGAAGGCTAACAACAACTAAGTTAGAAAACTGTCGTTATAGCAGTTGCTTCCCTTTGATAACAAAGATACAAAGTCAAGCTGCTGCAACGATCGGGAACGTTCTATTAATGACTGATTTAGCACCAAGCTCACGTTTCTGTCACACTGATACTTAACTTTGCATGCTGTGCCCCCTATTCTCGGACATATAAAGAAACGTTGTGTTATCTGAGTAAATGTGTTTTTACTGTTTTTTTACATTATGCTAACTTCTTCGAAGTCTTTTGTTTGACTTCTCGCGTTCACTGTGTTCGGTGTGTGTCGGTAATGTGTGCAACAAAGACATTGTGTACACACCGGTCTAACTGACCTGTGTACTAACGCGCACGGAATTTTGGGTAGCACTTCTTTTACAAGTGAAAAGTAAAAGCGAAAGTAAGTCAAGTAATCGTGCTTCTGAAAATCGCTATCAGTCTGAATAGAGATTCATAATCGCATTTAAACATACTAAATAACATTTCTTTAAACAACATTCCATTTTAAACACATATTAAACACCGTTATTCTCATTATAGAAAAATATTCATTCCTACGCGGAACTATTTTGACGGAAGCACAAATCTCCAAATCAGGGCCAATTAGAAGTATAAACAGGTGCACAAATTCAAACGTGAGATTGTGGGTGTGAAACATCTAGATAGCGTCTTGGTTTCAAATGGGTTAATAAATAAACGATTACGTGACTGTCAAACTTTATTGAAGCGATGGACATTAATAATAATTATATTAACAGAAACACATATTATTTACGGTGGTTAACCGGACATCACTAATAATATATCAATATACTAATATATTATCAACACGGGAAATTCAATAATAAGCATCGGGTGTCTTCATACAGCATCCGTCTTGTTGGCTGCAGACCTGCATTACAATCTTATAACAGAAATGATAACATAGATGATGAACGTTTGCAAAACATAAGCAGTATCAATTAAATATTAAGCAACATAAATTGAAAACATATTTAAGTGCACATGGACATTGATTGTGGCAGGGGTGTCCCCACTGAACTTTCGTTTAACACTTGACGTGATGTGTGCGCATAGTTTTCTGTTCGTTCTATGACAGTGACCAATCGACAACTGAATGTAAATTTAGAGTTCACGCAACATGTTCATGTACTTGTAAGCCATTTTCTGAACACGGGAAAGTGAAAGTGTTATTTTAACTATTTGTTTGTATTTAAAAGGTCAAAATCAATTATATCTTGTGTCGTCTGTGCATGTTTCTTTGGTTTTCATTTCTATTTTAGCTCATCTTATGCAAATAAATATCGTTATTTTCATTGTTTTCAATCAAGTCTCGTTTCCGAGATCATCTCTGGGATTTAACTGTGTAAGCTACTTCGTTGTGCTTAGTGACTAACAATATCATTGTTCCGACAGATGACACGCGCTGATCTAAATTTTGGATGTTATAATACACAAGCTGTTGGATGTTATAGGCCCCCTTACGATACCTTAATTACGTAACCTAGCAATAAATCGATGATTGAGACAAAGACCTAAAGATAACATACAACTTGTACAAAGTTGGTACAAATTTTATCTTATACCCGATTGTACACACCTGTCGTCAAACGTGCTTTGGTTCATTGTGAAAACCTTTGTCATTTTTCATACAAACATAACATCTCCTTCAGTTCGCTAATTGATCCGACAATTAACACGCGCGTGAAATGTTTGTTTTTTTTCTTTTCGCGAAATCCTAGTCCATGACACTTAGAGCTTTTATTAATTACCAATAGAAAAAAAACTTGGTTACAAACAAAACTTTAATAACCTATAACTAATGAATAAGATCTAAATAAAAATTAGAGAATTAAACAAATGAAAAAATCCACAGAATCAATATTGAAATAAGACTAACTGAAACCGTTTTTGGATCGAACGATCATAGCATTTATTATTCTGTAATGTTGTTTTTATCAGAGACCTAGATCTATGTGTCCACACATATCTATCCGTTTTGAAATAATATTATTTTATAAGGTTTTAAATGTTTGAATTAAAAATGTATACAAGAAAATTTTATCAGCAAAAGCCTTTCAAATAAAGTATTCAACGGCATTCTCACCGCGATTTGGAAATTCTTATAGCGCTATTACTTCAACGATCGCGGCATTATAAATTCTTAATTTAGGTTAATAGAATCGAGATTTTGTAAAAGCTTATTTTATAAAAATCGGATCATTATTGACCAAGTTACAGCCGCCTTTCTATAGCGCCGTAACATTTTCGCATAACTTTGCTCGATAATCGTAGCCGTTGCTACTGGACACGTCGCTATCTTATCGCAATCGTGATACATCGGCTATCTTCGGACTCCTCCGATTGATTTATGGAATAAATCGTCTGCTGATCCAAAGTGTTCTTATCAGTTTCTCGACCACGTGACCCCGCCGCGAGATAGCCCGATAAGGCGCGAAGTTTCCAATCTTTGTATTCTATAGGTCTTTGATTGAGACGACAGGCGTTCGCAAACTTTGAATAATCGCCAGAATGGGTAATTGCAGTTACTGATAAAACACACAGGTCGGAAAATTTCAAGCGCCCCGGGAACTCTGATTTCGAAATTCAAGCGCCCCGGTAAGGGGAAATGGCTTGGGGAAAACCCTGGACTTTAAAACGTAAACTAGAAAAATGGCGCGGCAGAGGCCGACGCGTATCCCCACGCCGCAAAGATGTTATATTAAAAGGCAATTTTGGGTGTGCAAGGCCTATATTGGTGGGGCCCCGGGGTGGGTTATGTGGACATGGATGGTCGAGATAGACCGTATTCGTACTTGCTCATAGCTACCATGTGTGTAAGCTTCAAGGTTCTAGTGCTAATAGTGTAGGAGGAGATAGTGGCCAGGACGGACGGATAGAAAGCGGAGATCAATATAATATCCCCACGCTTTTAAAAGCGTGGGGATAAAAAAGAGAATCATGTTTCAATAACCAGCTGTATACAGACAATATTATAGCAATCAAATACATATATTCCAACTTTTTCATATTCATGTGTCTGCAATAATATATATTTTAATAACATGAAAATTCAAGGCAATGCAGTGATATAAGTTTCGTTAAATACTATATTATAAACTATATTATAAACTATAAATATTGTACTAAATCAAGTACATTTTGAATGAGAAAAAAACTGACTAAGTGGTATATGGTGCATCTGAATGATTGGAATATATTGAGCAACTTACAATAATTTAGGCTAAATTTGTATCTCTTTTAAAACTGAACTCGTATAAGTAAAACAAAAGTAAGTACTTACAAGTAAAACTATGTATTCCTATTTCTTCATTAAGTAGTGGAACGCACAGGCAAACGACTATTCGAGTATTTTGTCTATGGAAGGTTTTGTTTTAACAAACAAACATTAAACATATGAAAAATAACTTTCCCATTCACAATTTGCGGTGCATGCACCACTAGTGATACATGTATAGCTTCTCGAATACTCTTTAATGGGTGCAGTTCACTCTGCAGCGGTCTACGGGCTGAAATATGCGGGTGTCAAATTGCGTTTTCCAAAGAGGAAGTTTAAGCGGATTACTAGTAATCTGAATGGCTCAATGGGGAAGCGGACAACGACAACAAGCGAGGCATGGTATTGTAATGCGCATGTGGGGGATAGAGGGTTAGGTTTATGGTTAGGGTTAGTGTTAGGGGTCGGGTTAGGGTTAGGATAAGCCTTAACCCATACCTTAACCCTAACCCGACCCCTAACACTATCCCTAACCTAACCATAACCCAGGGCTATCTCCCCTATACCATGCCTCGCTCGTTGTAATTGTCCGGTATCCGGACAATCGCTCCTACGGACAATCGCTCCTACGCTAAATTTGACAGAGCGGACAGTCGCTCCTACGATGTTTTGATAGGGCGGACAGTCGCTCCTTCGATGTTTTGACAGGGCGGACAGTCGCTCCTACATTATTTTGCCAACCCGGACAATCGCTACTACATTCTTTTGTCAACCCGGACAGTCGCTCCTACATTATTTTGACTCCACGGCAATATGTAGTATGCGCCGATCAAAGGCTATCACCTATAATTTACCGACAATTAAAATTACCGACTTGTTAAACGCAAGCAGATTCAACATGAGCCGATCAATGTGATTTTAATTAATTAATTTACTTATTTAGAAACTATGTTAGAGTTTGTCGATTTTTTAAATGTAATTAAGCAAATTGTGAAAACAATATGTTTATATTGTAATGTCCCACACCTTCAAATTCACTTCCAACATGGAACTAACGAACAAACGCGGTCAGTGTGTGCTATGCTTAGACGGTCACTCGTATTCAAAGAAGCATACGTCAAAGTCTTCAATACGATGGGTATGCAGTAAAAGTCGTTCCGATTCCTGCAGGGGTTCGCTAATAACAGATCTCAGTGTAAGTCGACATATTAAAATAATTTTATAATGTATACATATAACATTTTATAAATATATTACAATTTAACACATATAAAAAATTCGTGCAGTAACACTTGAACACAATAATAATAATTGAAATGCCGATTAAGAAATCGTTCAGTACGTGTCATATATCAATAGGTCAAATGTGTTAACAATGACCTAACCAAGTGTTTACTTACATTAATTAACTTAAATGTGACGCCAGTCTGTAATCTTTATTCACGGTTCGCACATCATAGGTGTCAGAGTGGTCATGATACTACCATTGTTGATATAGCAATTATTGAAGTAATGATATTTATTGAAAGATTGTACTTGAAAAAGATGTTTGCGTATTATTAAGACTTTTTTATTGTTGCTACCTAATTTGCCAGAAACACATGTTTTAAATTGAATTTCATTGTTATATAAATACTATTGCTTTGCTATTATATAAATCTAACTTCTGATTTCAGGTAACACCAGTTAACGGTACAGATCCTCATTCGCACGAAGCAGATCATCACATGATTGAGGCGAGCAAATTACGATTTGAAATATGTTTATTAATGTAAATATGTGATATAAATCGAGCTGTGTGTAAAAATGTACACATGTGTTTTCTTTCGTCTGTATGCGCTTTCGTTTGCGTATTTTGTGGGTTTATATGATTATAAATGCCATATAAACGTCATATCATAAATACAAATGAAATAAGGAACATTTCATATATGCGGTTTTCATGTTTATTCCATTCGCAAAATGGCACCTTTTCCAATAAATGTAATGTAGGAACGAATGTTCCATGTTGAGTCTGCTTACTTAACAAGTCGGTTATTTTAATTGTCGGTTAATTATAGGTGTTAGCTTTTGATCGGCCTATACTACGTTTTGCCGTGGATTAAAAATAATGTAGGAGCGACTGTCCGGGTTAACAAAAGAATGTAGTAGCGATTGTCCGGGTTGGCAAAATAATGTAGGAGCGACTGTCCGCCCTGTCAAAACATCGTAGGAGCGACTGTCCGCCCTGTCAAAACATCGTGGGAGCGACTGTCCGCCCTGTCAAAACATCGTGGGAGCGACTGTCCGCCCTGTCAAAACATCGTGGGAGCGACTGTCCGCCCTGTCAAAACATCGTAGGAGCGACTGTCCGCCCTGTCAAATTTAGCGTAGGAGCGACTGTCCGCCCTGTCAAAACATCGTGGGAGCGACTGTCCGCCCTGTCAAAACATCGTGGGAGCGACTGTCCGCCCTGTCAAAACATCGTAGGAGCGACTGTCCGCCCTGTCAAAACATCGTAGGAGCGACTGTCCGCCCTGTCAAATTTAGCGTAGGAGCGATTGTCCGGGATTCTAATTGTCCTCTTCCCGACTCAATGTCGGATTCTTGCAAGTAGGTATTTTTTCTCATATTTCCGATATTACTTTTCAAAGCGATATAATGCACATATAATGTTTGGAATTTTTAATAAATGGGAGGGGGGGGGGTCACGTTTGAACTTGACCGAGGTAACCGATAATAGTCAAATACTTCCTCACGCGGCTTATAATGTAGAAAACATAGACTTCCAGTACTATGCTTCAACAGTTTAATCTACTTGTTTGTTCCCAAATTGTCTAAAAGTATACGCTCGATTGCATACTTTTCTTGTGTGTTTTTTTGTGAATGGGTTTAATTGAGGTTTCACTTCTCATTCTGCTGTAAACCTGTTTGATAAATTATTGTTTGTGATTGATTTTCGAGAAATATTTCAGAACAAAAATCATACCATTGTGAAGAAAAAATAACACTATAATACATTTTATTAGATAATTTTTAACATTACATTTACGCAACGCAAGCACACATACCATGTTCGATTATAAGTAACTGATGTTGCAACATATAAACATGTTTCGTCATACTCTTGGGGACTTGTCTAGCGCAACACGTATTCGAATCAATATAGCTCCCTTATTTAATAACGGATTTTGTTGAACTTTGGACTCATACTGATTCAATACGTATCTAAAATTTTATATAAATTTAATTGAAATTGATCAACATTAAAATATCAAACATAACAAATTAAAATCATTGAAAAAGTACAATTCTCAAAATCGAACATCGTAAAATAATTATTTGAAAAGTAAAACGCATTAACTAACACGTCTTAATGACCGACCGGCTTGCAACATTGAATGAATATTCATACGAGCCATATTTTTTTCTAATTTATGTTATGTTTTCCTGGTGTAAAAACCCACCGAGAATGATGGAATTGAATTTAAATGCGAATTATATAGGGTTGTACCACAGGTGGTTAGCGTGTTGCTATGATATTAATTAGTGAAAACATCATTTTGAATGATAAATAATCATATTATAACGAAAAAAAAAAAAATTTTTGAAAAAACAATTCACTATCAAATATATATTATATATATATTTGATAGTGAATTTTTTTTTTCATAAAATTTAATTTTTCGTTATAATATGATTATTTATCATTCAAAATGATGTTTTCACTGATTAATATCATAGCTACACGCTAACCACCTGTGCTGTCAACCACGACGACGAAGAAAAGAAAAGTTGTAAAATACCGTATTTTTTTACAATTATTAGTTTTTATTAAAATATCACGACTGGTATATTACATTACTTGATAAAAGTTGAAAAGTTTTCTTATTTTTTAGTATATTCGGTAGTAAATTTTACTGGGTATGTCTACCAGGTAACTACCAGTTAACTATAAATGACGCCAGTAGAATGATCATCATCGTCGCGTGGTAAACCCAGAAATGCAAATTGTGCATGCGTAGTGAATTGAATATATTATATATATATATATAAAATGATCAATCTACTTGCGTTATTTATAGTGTGTATATCGTTATGTCATCTATTTTCGCGATGTACTTTCGATTTCACATCGCGAAATTGTATTACCGAATGTACTGAAAATATGAACTTTTTTTCAAGTAATGTAATATACCAGTCGTGAAATTTTAATCAATATAAACTGATAATTGTAAAAAAATACGGCATTTTAGAACTTTTATTTTTTCGTCATTCGTGGTTGACAGTCCCTTTAACGTGCACAAAGATGAAACCACACCTACCCCGCGTGCAAAAGCTCCCGAATGTCACGGTTGAATGATTGATATCGTTATATTACACAGAATATAGTCAAATGATTACTCAATTTTTAATCAAAATCTTTACTCGTTACTGAGATATTTAAGTTTGAAAAGTGTTGCGTTTGAAAAGTCTTCAAGTGTATACTGAATGATGTTAAATGAAGTGTGAGTTCATGCCACTGCCACCAGAGTTCCACATCACTGCGCTTAAATTGACTTGTTCAAAGATGTTCGTCGGTGTTTTTTTTAAAACTCAATTCACTTGAGCCGCGTTCTGAGAAAACTGGGCTTAATGATTGTGCTTAAAGTGTCGTCCCAGATTAGCCTGTGCGGACTGCACAGGCTAAGCAGGGACGACACTTTCCGCCTTTAGTGACAATTTCGTTTCTTTGTAATGTCTCTTCTGAGCAAAAATCCAATTTAGGCGGAAAGTGTCGTCCCTGATTAACCTGTGCGGACTGCACAAGCTTATCTGGGACGACACTTTACGCACATGCATTATGCCCAGTTTTCTAAGAACACGACTCAATTAATTAAGTAACGCACCTGCAATATTTGAAATAGTTTAAAATAATTATAATAAGACGGAAAAAATATTTTTTTACTATGCCTGCCCAGGGGTTCGATCTCTGGACCCCTTGAAGAAAAAGCTTACAGGTAACACACCACCTCGCAGACTTAAGAGTTAATGCTAAATACTCGTTACCAACTCTTTATATTTTCCGATTCTGTTTTACGCTAATACACGTACATACATTTGTAACATTACATGCAGTGTAATTTTGTCTTTATATAATGCATGATTATTTTTATCTATTTCATTTTTTGATTGTCATTTTGCAAAATTGTAACATTGTCCCTTTAACCGACCCACCGGCTCTATAAGAACGCACGGCCATAAAATGTCATCAAAGCATTTATAATGTGTGTATCTTCCATGAACTAGAAACGGTTTGAATTACATGTACCGGTTTTCAAGTTCGTAAACGTTCATTCGCCATATGACAATTATCCTACCACACACGGACGTTAACATGTCTATCCTTCATATTTTTCCATGAATAGCTCCTTTCAATACTAGAGAATTGACTGTTAACATAAACAAGTTAAGATAAATAAGATTACATGTAATAGGATATTAATTTCATACACCCGCATTACTTAGCCATTGTACTTCTTGGTGTGTTTAGTTGGATTGAGCTATTTCGCAATTGCAACAAATGTGAACGTGTCTGAAAAAAAACTTGCTTAACCAAAGTATTCAACATCATTGAACCGCGATCTGTGAAAACGGGCTTAATGCATGTGCATGCAGTGTCTACCATAGTAGCCTGTGCAGTCCGCGCAGGCTGATCAGTGATCAAACTTTCCTCTGTTATGAAATGACGACTTTTTCTACATTAAAATCCAGTATGGGCGGAAAGTGTCGTCCCAGATAAGTCGATTCGGAATGCACAGGCTAATCTGAAACGACACTGAACGAACATTCATGAAACCCGGTTTTCTCAGAGCGCGGCATAAATGTGTACTATCGCGAAAAATGCATACCGGTACATCTTCACAATAAAAGAATATCAAAATATAAATCTGTACCGATGTCGTTCAACATTTTAGTATGTCTATAAGTGACTAATGCTTTCTGTAACAAAACTAGATTTACGTCTGTATTCTCGGGCATCCATGCACGTAACGAAATAAAGAACAAACGAAACGTTTTATGGTTATGTATAATGTCTTCATGTGTATGTGTGTTCAGCATTTAACATGACAATTTAGTACAACACTGTAATGCATTATTGCTCGTCTACAATACTTCCAATGTCCTATTTGAATAAACACGCAGTTACTATTTGATGACACAAACATGTGACTAGCCTCAAAAGAAGCCAAGCCTGTGGCGACTTTCTATAGCATTCGTTCATCGCGCACCGCAATGTTCAGTATACTTTATTTACGATTTTCGCGCGCAGCGCAAACGACACGCCGGTGTGACTGGGGTCTTACTTGTAGGCGTACCGTGTTAAGAAAAGTGGTTCATCATGCACGTGTTACATAGTGTACCTGCTGTCTGACCTTGCATATGGCGTATGATTTATCTTAGCGTTCCATAACGCGTAGTTTTCATTCGGTATAATGACAAGTATGACAAGGTAGGATACGATGGTACCGATGAAATACAACCAAAACAACAAACGGTCCACAACCGCTGCGAGGCGCTGCCATTCCACAACTATCAGTTTTCTAAAATACAGCTCACTCTTTTCATCCCCTTCTTTCGGCGAGAAATCTTTTTCAATATGGCACGTGTTTGAGACACGGGGTCGCTTAATTTTCGGTTGGGAATCAGACGTTTTCTTGTTCCGTTTTGATTGGTGTGCCTCTTTCTTGTGAATGTCCAATTGTATTCCGTTGGGATGCAAGTGGTTTGAAGCGTGGAGCTCAAAACTGTTCGTTTTCGGAGCAGATGTTTCCGGGTAAACTTCGTTACGCCGCAGCCAAATGACTTCTGGTTCTGGTTCCGATGGTATTGGTGGATTAAGCGGTCTCAAATCTGACGTCAGCGCCTCCTCCGCCTGGTTTTCCGCTGAACTCTGGCGTCGACGCAGCGTGTTCTGTCGGGACAGTGTATATTCCTGTAGAGAAGACAGCGCCGTCTCTCGTGTCTTCCGCATGGAGTTCTGGCGTCGCTGTTTAAATGAAGACTTTCTTGTATCTATTCCTGCGTCATTCTCCTGTAGCCAGAAAACATAATCATCATGTATCTTGATTTGAACCATGGATTTGATGTATCTAAGTAATAATAATTGAACTAATAAGTATAATTGCACAATATAGTTTCACAACAAAGAAACATAAACTTCTCGTATCTGGTAATTGTATTTCGTATCACGGTACTTATATTTCTCAGCACATTTGAACATACCAAATTGATAGATTCGACGAGTCTGTGAAGATCGTGGCTCATGCGTAGAAGAACAGACAGCCAATGCAGAGCAACAACTCGGACCCATTTCGGAGCTCTGCGGGTTTTGGCCCCTCTGTTGTACAAGTTGATAACCATTACCGCCATAATGACGGACAAAGACGTGAGTGTCATGACTACACATAGATATATACCTGAAAAAAGAAATCCACAGTAAGATAAAACAAGAGAAGAGATTATTTGGTGACTTCCTGACTGCAAAAGGTGTTTCTTTTTACTGACCCGTCTACGCATTATCTTTCAGAAAAATAAACGCCTACACTCGGCTACTAACAAGTTTGTTCTCCTTGACTTATAACACGATACAAATACACATAACGATGTAATACACGTATAATTGAGCCGCGCTCAGGGCAAACGGGGCTTGAAGTGTCGTCCAAGATTAGCCTGTGCAGTACCCAAAAGCCAATCATAAAAGATACTTTCTACTTTAATGAAAAATTTTCTTTAAAGGAAGTCTATTCTAAACGAAACTCCAGTCTGGGCGGAAGGTCTTGTTCCTGATAAGCCTGCGAGGACATCACAAGCTTATTTAGATGACTGTACCCACCTGCATTCAGATCTGTTTTCCCAGATCGCGGCTCAGATCATTGGTAATCAGCTAGTAGTCATTTTCAATGAACAATTCTGATAAATTACCGATCAGTGGAACGGCCTCTGATGTGGCGGGTACCTCCTCCGCTATCAGCAGCATGAACATCGAGAACGCCAAGAACACCGACAGGCCTAGCGTGATCTTCTCCCCAGAAGTCGGCGGCAGCCAAAACGTCAGCAGTGTGAGGATGGAGAGCATGATACACGGAACGATGATGTTGAAGATGTAGTAGAAGGTCTTCCGGCGCACTTGCAGCGTGTACGTAAGATCCGGGTACGTGTCGTCGCAGCATGAGTGCATGCGGAAGCCTTTCTCCAAGACGACTGAGAGCAGGTCCCACTCGCTGTTGTTCACGTACGTAGAGAGTTCAATGGCCCGGTCGTCGTACATTTTCTCATAGTCCATCCACGCTCCGCTGTAGATCCACGACCCGAACCTAGACAGGGAGTTATTTCATTTTTTTCCCCAAATAATAAATTTGTGTGTTAACTATGTAATGATTTTCATTGTACAAAAGGTGTGACGAGAATTAGGATTAACCTTTTATGGTAAAGCTAGTTACGATTTACGGATCGTCAATATCATTAGTAGCAACGTTGGTTACTGAATTGTATATCTATGTATTATGAGCAAAATTTATGTATTTACAGTTTTTGCGGGGTATTTTTGAAAATGGCTCCTCCGATATTTATAATGACAATAAAATAAATGATGACAATGTGATGCATGTGAATGTAATGATGCTATTCAGGAAATGGCATTTATCTTTACGTGGTGTTACACTCTTTTAATGTGCATGTTTGAATTGTAGCTCGTCATTATTAATTGTATGCGTGAATATATTAAAACACTGTTACGATCAATATATAATTGTCAATACTGCATTCGATTTCAATCGATTGCAGCGTGCCTCACAAAGTATACTGAATTGCCTTCAACAAACTCGTCTAGAAGGTGATCGAACACAATTAATTGAATGCAAATGGAGGAAGTAATCTTAGCATAATTTATGCGTTTTTAGTTCGCTAAGGCCAGGTTAAGTTTGTCGTGCTATGAACATGTACAATATCTGTCTTACTTCAGAAAGCAAATTTGATCGTCGAAGGGGAAGTAAGTGATGTCGACTTTACAGGAGCTCTTCAGCTTGACAGGTACAGGCCAGAGTACAGTCCCGTTGTGATTGACGAGAACGTACGTGCCCTTCATAAAGCCTGTGGAACCACCATCGGCGCTTGCGAAAAATGAAACTTAAGTTGAAATATTGGTGTTATAGTTGGCCATTTGTTTTCAAGCATTGTGTTTGTATAACCTTAACGGCCAGTGAGGTGAAAAAATGCCACGTATAAATAAGAATTTTCTGACTTCGTGAACACAGGTAAACAAAAATATTAAATTGTATTTGAAGTCACTAGAGCACAAATCTTTTCTGGATTGGAATTCTGTGACATGCCCAAACATGGACCTTTTATGAACAGTTCAAATTAGGTCCATTTTCTGCTGCGTAATGCGTAAAGCCGGAAACTTTAAATTTTGGAACCTGTATCATGAATTTACCAAAGTTTACACTTAATGACAAACATTTGTTTAAATATAAGATTTGTAGTGCGTGTATATATGACATTTCAATACCAATCGACTGGTTTAAGCCGAAACAATAAGAAGAGTGAACGTTAAAAGAATAAGGAAGGGAAAAATGATACTTGTTATAGATAAACGTGTCAGGGAGCCAAACGTTGCTCGCTGGTATCCGGATAGACCGGATGTTGTTGTACTCGACTGGGTCCCAACTCAAATTATCGTCCATCCATTGCTGACAATGAGCAAAATAGCAACTATAAGCGCCTGATAGACCCAGTGCCAGTAACATTTATAAATTTTTTATTCCAAAAAGTAATGCTGTAACTGATTGTTTCAAAACAATACACAAATGACAAAATGGCATCGGATCCGTGTTTGGCGTTATTGACTAAACATAAATTTACATGATATAACATGATTCTAATCATTAATTGTCTCAGAATTGTTTTATGTTCCTTTGCTTAATTGGCTTGCGTACACGACTTACATATTCATCAAATGCCTTACTTGGTCAATAAACACATTGGTCGTCAAAACTTGGTGTCTTTCATCCTGAAAGAAAATTCCTTTGGTTGAACACATACTAAACCTTATACAATGTCGTGATGGTGTGCGTCAACTTCAAATGTTTGAAATCGATATTTAACCTTTCTTTGATTTCGGAATTTAAACAAAGTCAAACTGATGTCACAAAAGCAATAATGAAGGCTATAATAAACGCAAAAATCATATAGCAAAACACAAAGCAAATATATAGATTATCATCGAGGCACATGTCATGATCGAAAATGAACCAACGCGTAAATATGTTGCATAGTTATGCGTGTGTAACTCAAGTGTCATGTCCGTTGAATACATAATCAGTATTGACTAAACATATGTGCCGTGTACTGTGAAAAAAGCGGCTTCATGCCTGTGCGAAAAGTGTCATCCCAGATTAGACTGTACAGTCCGCACAGGCTAATCGGGGACGACACTTTCCGCTTTTATGATATTTTTCCTTTCAAGACAGTCTCTTCTTAGCAAAAATCAAGTTAAGGCGGAAAGTGTCTTCCCTGATAAGCCTGTGCAAACAGCACAGTTTAATCTTGGACGACACTTTACGCACACGCATTAAACCCTTTTTTCACAGAGCGCGGCTCCTATGTAGGTCATCACGCTATATTCCGTTCACATAACACATAGCGATATATCAAATTAATGTACAATATCCATAAGATTAACCTTAATAATTCACTTTAATTGACATATTTAACGATTTCCAAATAACGAATAACAATTACGAAATATGCAAAGTATCGCATTTAATATAACCACGTTTCATTTACTTTTAATTGCTTGTCAAATATAAAGACTTTTAAGATATCAGAAACCATGCAGACATTTAAGCAGTCCATTGATATTTATAATTAGTTTTGTTACGGCCATCCCATTAAAAACGCAAACGTCTGTTAATATAAACATCATGGACTATAATCTGAATAAACAGTAAATTTTTAGACTTGTATTCGCCACAAATCATTGCCCGGAACTCATTTCCCCAAGGATAACAAATCTTTCCTGAAGAAACAACGAATTAGAGGTTCTTCTAAATGAAAGCGAAATCAATTTCCTGCGCAATAAAATGTTCTCACAAAGAAAGCAGGGCTATAAAAATGTTCCCTAGACGTTTCGTGCAAGCGACGGCAACTATACTTCCTTAGTTTATTCTAGCCATAAATATAGTTATGTTCTTGTTTAACATATTAAACAAAACAAGTATTTACCAGTCCAATAATCTGATTAAGATGAAGAGCAAACTTGACAAGTAGTACGGATGACGAGTTTCGGACAGGTCTCACGGATTTTTCGTAACCATCCATGAGCCTCTCGTACAACCTCTGCTCGTCCGGTATCAGAACGCTGTTCTTGTGATTTTCTTGCGTTGACGACTCTGAAAAATGCCTGATAGAATATACATTGTACAGATAATTGTCAGGAAGAGGAATGCCATATAAATTTCCGTATCATTTAACCATGCAAAGGTTTCGTAAGCAACATTTCTTTCATATATATTACAATTTCCTCTATTTAATAATATGTTGAATAAATTGAACAACAAGAGGGCCATGGTGGCCCTGTATCGCTCCACTGTTTTTTATGCGAAAAAAGCGTGCAATGCGCATGGGTTGAAATGTACTCAAGCATGTGACTTTCTCTTTCTATCCCTCGTCCCACTGGGCGTTTAAAGTTGGAAGGGTGAGCATTTTTTATATATGGAAAACGTTACTACGATGTTAACAAAACAGACTTAAAAGTCTGGGAATTGTCGCACAGGTCCTTTGCTTATAACGTAGGTACATTTATCTCTCCAAAAGATATTGTCGTTCTTTCTTTTTCACATATTTTTATATGCTGAAGATCAAATCTACGCATGTTCTACAAGATTAATGAAAGTTCCTTCATTCAATCATGAATCTTTTTCCAAACTTCCAAAAAGTGTTTGTAGATTTCAAAGTTTCTGTTACTTATCGTAGATCACCTGAACTTTACTTCATTCTTGAAGCATAAGTGAGTGTAGCAGGATTGTTACCGTGGTGAAGAAATTGTTTATTGTACAAAGAAGATATTTGCCTGAGAAACATAAAGTTACGAATTTTTCAGGTTCATGAGGTGCCGAAAAGCAGTAGGAATGATAACTTTGTAGAGGTCGTTTGTTAAACAAAGTAAATGTTTATGAAACAAAAAATTGAATTATATTTCATCAAGATGTTGCGATCATTACAACACTACTTGCATATGGCGTGAGGTTTAAAGAGATATCATGGCAAACAATTAGCTTGACCTAACTTTCCGTTACTTTTCATCTGACATTTGTTACCTGTCATGTTTGTTTTTGAAAAATACTAGGATTGCCATATTTTGAAATAAGGTATCTGACCTATTCCCGGATAGGTTGCTAGTAATAGACTTAGCGGCAGTCATTTCAAAAACAAGTGGATTGTTCACGGCATTTGTAGAATATACTTTTAATAGATACATCTTTTTTAAGTTGGATTCTCCTTACTTTTTAGCTACTGAATATTAAAATCACTTTATTTCAATGTAACAATTTGTTGTTAAGTTTATCTTGAACCAATATGTTTTGCAATCTGTTTATAAATCATGAAATGATGTCATTCAAAACTTTTTTTTGATAAATATGGCCTATAATAAAAAAGACTTTTGAGAATGTTTACATAAAATAATATTACTAACCATTTGGTGAAAACAAACAAAACAATACAATTTTTTTTTAATGTTATGTATAAACAAGGTAAATGGACTAAATATAAACAAACACACTTGAGTGTTCTTCTTGTGTTAATGAATTAAACTGAGTTAAATTAATATATATAATTTGTTTACCTTTCAATATCTTGCATTTCACATCTTTAGTTCAATGCTATTTCAGTTAACTGAACAGCGTGACAGACATAATAAAGCAGATTATGCATATGAATCGGATTATACACAAATCCACTATCATATAAATCAAATCATGTTTGTCTATTTACATGTTCGAAAGATCCTCTTCTAAATTGTTTTACTTCGCGAGTAGACTGAACTCCCAATTTGCATCCAGAAACACTGGTTTCCGTGACACAAATTCATTGTGCACATTTCTAAACAAAATATGTGTTTCTTATATCTAAATCGTAGTCTTTTCGTTGTCAAACACATTTCAGTATTCCTATCAAACTATATGATGTCAGTCGTTAATTCGATTGATATTTGTTATTTCAATAATCTTAATTTTCGCTTCACAAAGGCGCCATTTGTATACAAAATACCAAACACATTTTATGAAAACCGATTTTAATTGGAAGATTGAGAAACGACAGCCAATTATATCGCTCGTTTTAAAAATGCTTAGGCAGAATCTACCAGTGTAAAATGCGGAGAGATTTCGCGTGCCGTGGATATATTAAGTATATGTCCATTTTTGTGACCCCCGGGGCAGGGTTAAATTTGACCCCAGGGGCATAATTTGAACAAACTAAGTAGAGAACTATAAGATGTCACTACATACCGAATTTGGTAGCCCTAGGCACTGAGGTTATGGACAAGAAGATTTTGAAAGTTTGCACAAAATAGGCTTTATATAAGCATTTGTTCAATTTTGTGACTCCCGGGGCAAGGTCAAATTTGACCCCAGGGGCAGAATTTGATAAAGTTCGGTAGAGGACTATTAGATGTCTCTACATACTCAATTTGATAACCCTAGGCCCAATGGTTATGGACGAGAATATTTTGAAAGTTTTCACAATATAGGCCTTATATAAGCAAATTTTCAATTTTGTGACTCCAGGGGCGGGGTTTGACCCCAGGGGCATAATTGAACATATTTGAAAGAGGTTCACCCAAGGAACATTCCTGAGAAATTTCATCAGAATTGAACCAGTACTTTAAGAGAAGAAGATGTTTAAAGAAAAAGCTAACGCACGGACGCACGCACGCACGCACGACGGACACAGGACCATGACATAAGCCCCGCCGGCCTCTGGCCAGTGGAGCTAAAAACCGGTCTAAAATTATGGGCGGAGCTTAATGTTTCAAAAATAGTTCCGAATAAATGAAGAAAATATTGCTTGTTATCATATCACTCGTGCTTCGCACTCGTGATTTAATTCCTACGCATCTATACTCCTAACTGTGTGTTATTCGACAACAAACCATGATAGAAAAATATTTTTTCTTAAGTATACAAGAGTTTAGCTAAATAGTGCATTCAAATACATGTTTTACCATAAGAAGAGATGACGTCATTTAATACTGCCGTCAAAGTGACGGATAAATAAAGTATGCCACGGGTAACAGATGCCATAGCCAGAGATGCACATTTGATAGCTCTGAAGAGAGAAAAATAAATATTTATACAATCGACTATATACTAAGTCCATAATACAAAATATGCATTATACCTTCAAACAGAATAGCAACGTCTGCTACTAAAAATATCACAGTTCTAAGACTACTGATCGTTAATATTGTGTTATTCGTTTGAGATATGTTGGTTCTGGAGAGTACATTGACTTCACCATTTTAATTAAGGAGTTGCCACATTCATATGTGGTTGGAAAATTTAGCGATTATATAAAAAGTCCATACAGGTTCCTGTTATTCTAAAAAATGCCTCTGCAAATGACGCGCACAAATCCAAGTTAAAGTCTTGAATAGAAAATAATTGAATGCTGTGTTCATAATAGTATTTGCGTATACATCATAACGATGTAATCTTTTTTACAACCTTTTTGTGGTTTATTCCTGATCTGGATTACGATTATCATTGCATTATAAGGTGCTTATTTCTTCAATTGTTAAACAAGACAAGTTTCAACATACTTTGAAACTTACAAGCTTCACATTAACTGGTCAATGGCGTTCAGCCCAGCTTTTATCATTTTTATGTTTTATGCCGAGATCGATATCTTTTCGTGGATGTATAGGCAATTGGTCACGTGCCTATATAAAAGACAAACGGGTGTTGATGACAATTTCTCTCCTAATAATTGGTCTGAAATTTCATTATTCCTATATATTCACTATAGAAGTCTGCCATGTGTTGCGACCTCGCACTAAGTGTGACATGCTATCACTTACAAACAATGGGAGACAAGAAGTTACGATGAAAGGAAATCAATTTAACAAGATCTGCTCAGAATATAAATATGAAGCTTATGCATTCAAAAATTCGAATTCATTAAGGAAATTCATTTAATAACAACATGATTGTATGAAAAACAAAATACATCAAAAAGATTAAAATAAAGCAACTAATTTTATTTGTTTTAATGTGATAATGCATTAAGATTCGATTTCAAAATAAACTGAAATATGTACTGGTTATGTAATCATAAAATTATAAATGTATTGATTTCAAATCTTAGTAGAGATACACAAATCGAGTTTGGTGCACTTTCAATTGATTTCCAAAGTTTAATTGGCAGTCTTAGAAACGTCCTCTAAATATGGACTTCACGCAAATCAAATGATTTTTTGTATTCTTCCCAACGTATCAAGCCCCATACTGATTTATTTTATATTAAATTCGTCCTGTTGATTGACAATCTCATTCAGCGCTGTTGATAGAGACTGAAGATAAGATATACATGAAAAACAGAGAATCGAAGGAGTTTCAAGATGGCATAAACTAAGACATTTCTCATGGGGGTCACAATTGCGCCATTAACAGAACATTTTATGTAGGCATGAAGTAGCATAACCTTAAACCTTTCCCTTTTAGAAGCAAAGTGAAAATGGCTATGTGCGAATAGTATAAAATCAGAACAGCCTGCGAGTAACTCACAGTCTGTTCAGGTTTTATGCTGTTTGCTGCTCATCATTATCTTAGGATTGGAAATGAAGCCTTTCAAACTTTAATATATTAAGAAAGGACTTAAATTTAATATGATTTTCTAAAGGACTTCAAATGCGTCAAAATGCGTTTATAAGGGGTAAAGAGTTAAACACTGTGATGACTCAAGTCTTGTAGTTTGTGCGCACGATGTATGCTTTCTTAAAATTATTATCAAGGATTTTAACTTTAACTCACTTTTCTTAAGAATGATGATTGATTAATTTCTCTAGTTCACTGTAATTGCTTTTCCCGATTCCCAAATTAATGCAGTTAATGAAACTCAGCTCAATAATGCTGAATTCAAAATCGACAAAATGACGTCAATTGTTTGATCAATATGTGCTTTAGTTGAAACAGAAGATATTAATCTATGAGTTTAATAGTTATTTCAATATCAGGTCTTGGACCCAAGGGGCCTTTTCACAGATTTGGACATGTATTGAGGTTTGTCATTTAATGCTTAATATTGCTAAATGTAAACATTCTATATAAAAGGCTCCAGTAAAAAAAACAAGAATAAAATTAAAGAAAGAAAAAAAGTAACTCAACTGGGTTCGTACCATTGACCCCTGGAGTTAAAGTATATTGCTTAGACCACTCGGCCATCCGTGCTCAGACAATTAGTGATGAATTGCATACTTTACTGTTTCCTCACAAATATTACAACGAAAATTTGCGAATCTGAAACATTTTTTTAATTTTGACAATGTACCAAAACGTGAAAAGGCCCCTTTATGAAAACTCTGGATAAAAACGGGACGTAAAGCATGTGCGTGAAGTGTAGTCCCAGATAAGCAGTCCACACAGGCTTATCATGGACGACACTTTCCGCTAAATGTGGAATTTCGCAAAGTAGAGAATTTTTTAACAAAAAAAATCCATATAAGCGGAAGTTGTCGTCCCTGAATATCCTGTGCGGAGTACACGTGCTAATCTGGGGAGATACCTTACTCACATGCTTTAAGTACTTTTTCCCCAAAGCTTAGCTCTTTAGTGTGACCCGTTGAGTCTGAGCATGACATTCATCATTGAGTAGATGTGGGCTTAACAGAGGGTGGTATTACAAAGTGGACTCAACAGAGGGTGGTATTACAAAGTGGGCTCAACAGAGGGTGTTATTACAAAGTGGGCTCAACAGAGGGTGGTATTACACAGTGGGCTCAACAGAGGGTGGTATTACACAGTGGGCTTAACAGAGGGTGGTATTGCAGAGTGGGCTCAACAGAGTGTGGTATTACAAAGTGGGCTTAACAGAGGGTGGTATAACAAAGTGGGCTTAACAGAGGGTGGTATTACAAAGTGGGCTCAAGTTCTAGTGTTTTTCCCAGGAGTGCAAAGGGGCATGGCGCATTTCTTTCCAAAAGGGCATTTTAGCGCGCAGTTGAGGCAAAAAAAGGGCAAAAACGTTCTGTGATTACCTGAATGAGGGAGAAACATGTAATCGCATCAGAGGCAGTTGTGGAAAAACATAAGATATAAACAAGCACATTTAATGGTATATAGTAATTGATGTATTTACCTTACTTTGATTTATATTAATATATTTACCTTGCAATGTACATTTAAGTTCCATGCTGTTTCAATACACTGTACAGCACGACAAACATAATAAATCAATATATGCATATGAATCTGATTAAACACAGATCCAATAACATATAAACGAAACCATGTTTGTCTATCCCATTTCTAACGATAATCTTGTAAAATGTTTAATATTGCGAATAAACTGATCGCTAACAATATGCAAGCACTCGTTTCCGTGAAATATCGTAATACACCCACTGAGTAGATTACAAATAAGTATGTTGTTGCTATCTAAAACATGCTAATGCATCGTTGATTATCACAGACATTTAATTAATTCCTTCCAAATGTATAATCTCCATCGTTAATTCGATCGTTTACGACGTTATTTGCCATGTTTGCCGAGTCACAATTTATTTCTGTATGTCCGCCATGTTGTCCAAATGTCAAATGATGTAATCGACAGGTGCGCATAGCAACGTAAAATCGTCCAATACGTCCGCCTTATACGCGATTCCCATTATGTTTAATTAGTATACGTCTCAGTAAATAATTCAATAATTAATTATCTTAAAGACGATATCGATAAATAATTAATTTGTTTGTGTTTTAAAATGTAATTATGGGTAAAAATATATGTTTTGATATAACTGAATTATGTATGAAATACACAATTGCCACGAGGATAACATCGAGCTTTTCATCAAAAGTCTCCGAAGTAACAGTCCACGATTTTATCGTGGACGAGTACACATTACCGACCGATTAGTGGTATAACATATCGATTGATACTGACATGGGGTTATTCACGCATTACTAATTCACAAACGCGCTGCCTCGGAGGCCATAATCTGATACTAGTCGGCTTAGAAATTTAATCAAGGGGCAATTAAGATGTTATCAATAAGGGCAGAAAACAGCGGGTGCTCACGAAAGGGCAGGGCGGCGGCCTTTGGAAAGGGCAGCGTGGTGCTAAATGGCTTTGAAATGGGCAGCGTGGCGCTCCAAAAAAGGGACATGGCGATTCGCCACGCTAAAACGGCCTGGAAAAAACACTATCAACAGAGGGTGGAATTACACAGTGGGCTCAACAGAGGGTGGTATTACACAGTGGGCTCAACAGAGGGTGGTATTACAAAGTTCGCTCAACAGAGGGTGGTATTACACGGTGGGCTCAACAGAGGGTGAAATAACACAGCGGGCTCAACAGAGGGTGGTATTATAAAGTGGGCTCAACATAGGGTGGAATTACACAGTGGGCTCAACAGAGGGTGGTATTACAAACTGGGCTCAACAGAGGATGGTATAACACAGTGAGCTTAACAGAGGGCGGAATTACAAAGTGGGCTCAAGAGAGGTTGGAATTACAAAGTGGGCTCAACAGAGGGTGGTATAACAAAGTGGGCTTAACAGAGGGTGGTATTACAAAGTGGGCCCAACAGAGGGTGGTATTACAAAGTGGGCTCAACAGAGGGTGGTATTACAAACTGGGCTCAACAGAGGGTTGTATTACAAACTGGGCTCATCAGAGGGTGGTAATACACAGTGAGCTTAACAGAGAGTGGTATTACAAAGTGGGCTCAATAGAGGGTGGTATTACAAACTGGGCTCAACAGAGGGTGGTATTACAAAGTGGGCTCAACAGAGGGTGGTATTACAGTGGGCTCAACAGAGGATGGTATTACAAAGTGGGCTCAACAGAGGGTGGTATTACAAAGTGGGCTCAACAGAGGGTGGTATTACATAGTGGGCTCAACAGAGGGTGGTATTACACAGTGAGCTTAACAGAGGGTGGTATTACAAAGTGGGCTCAACAGAGGGTGGTATTACAAAGTGGGTTCAACAGAGGGTAGTATTTCACAGTGGGCTCAACAGAGGGTGGTATTAAAAAGTGGGCTCAACAGAGGGTGGTATTACACAGTGGGCTTAATAGAGGGTGGTATTACACAGTGGGCTCAACAGAGGGTGGTATTACAAAGTGGGCTAAACAGAGGGTGGTATTACAAAGTGGACTCAACAGAGGGTGGTTTTACCAAGTGGTCTCAACAGAGGGGGGTATTACCAAGTGGGCTCAACAGAGGGTGGTATTACACAGTAGGCTTAACAGAGCGTGGTTTTACACAGTGGGCTTAACAGAGGGTGGTATTACATAGTGGGCTTAACAGAGGGTGGTATTACACAGTGGGCTTAACAGAGGGTGGTATTACACGGTTAGCTCAACAGAGTGTGATATTACACAGTGGGCTCAACAGAGGGTGGTATTACAAAGTGGGTTCAACAGAGGGTGGAATTACAGAGTGGATTCAACAGAGGATGGTATTACAAACTGGGCTCAACAGAGGGTGGTATTACAAACTGGGCTTAACAGAGGGTGGTATTACAAACTGGGCTTAACAGAGGGTAGTATTACAAAGTGGGCTCAACAGAGGGCGGTATTACAAACTGGGCTCAACAGAGGGTGGTATTACACAGTGGGCTCAACAGAGGTTGGTATTACACAGTGGGCTCAACAGATGGTGGTATTACAAAGCGGGCTCAACAGAGGGTGGTATTACAAAGTGGGCTAAACAGAGGGTGGTATTGCAAAGTGGGCTCAACAGAGGATGGTATTACACAGTGGGCTCAACAGAGGGTGGTATTACACAGTGGGCTCAACAGAGGGTGGTATTACAAACTGGGCTCAGCAGACGGTGGTATTACACAGTGGGCTTAACAGAGGGTGGTATTACACATAGGGCTCAACAGAGGGTGGTATTACAAAGTGGGCTCAACAGAGGGTGGTATTACACAGTGGGCTCAACAGAGATGGGTATTACACAGTGATTTATTGATGTTTTGTTTTCTTAAATAACATGATTAAATGTGTAAAACAACAGTAGTCTTTAAAGTATGTTGAGTACCACACATTGCACGCAAAAAATCGGCAAGCAACAGGTCGATTTTAATAACTTTGTCCAGTTCCATTTATTTTATCGTCCGCGAGATTGACATTTATTCAAGAGTGCATTAATAAGAAATAAAAAGATCGTCTCTGTACCTAAAATCAAAAATAATGAGACTTATGGAAATTGTGTATCCCGCATAATCAAATATGGGATTTGGGAAAATTCATATTACCATTGATATTTTACAAGCAATAATATACAACACATCATCGAACTTGACGCTACTTGCAGTGAAAATATGTGGGATGTTCAAGCTGAAAAGCATTTAGTACTAGACAATAAATACCATAGTGATTCGTGTGATATTGATTTCACAACCACAAATCAAAATTGGAAATGTTGATATCTTAAATTGCATCAGACAAATCTGTTTACGTTTAGAAGTAGGAAACTATGTGCAAGTTTGAAATTAGAATTTCGTAGATTGCTTTTACCGTACACTTATTTCGGTTTTTAATGATGTGTTAGTTGGTCAGCAGGCGATTATTTTCTGGTTTACAAGTTTGAAAACTATGTCTAAAAGATTTTCGCTTGACATTATTTGAACGTATTGTCTGCATTTAACAAAACTGTTAAAAGGAAATAAACATCTTCCAGGATAGAGTTATCATTCCCACCCGAAGAAACCCGATACCTTGTGAGCAGTGTAATACCACTGGAGCAGTGCTCAATATTTTAGCATGAACTTACATAGGGTAAGTAAATTGGAAAAAATAAAATCATCGAAGTCCAATTTGAAACAACTGTGTATTAACATTGATAACAAAGGTATTGGCCTACATGTAGAAAAAATCCTGACAGATTTTCTTACAAAATGAGCGAAATGTGGCTCTCTGAAGTAGAAGATCGGACAAAAAGGACCATGTTCAGGCATTTAGGGGAGAAAAAACTGCGTCAATGTGCAAGCCACTACAATCATTAAAGGATTTAAACAAACTAACACATTTCTGCTATAACCTCTCAGCAGGGTTTCTCCAGAAAACTATTTCTTGTGGAGAAATTTGCGTTTTTAATGACCATGTTGGGAACACATGGATACCATATGGAGAAGACCAGGAAACCTTATTTGAGCAGTGACCTAATAATTCTTTTTGGTGACAAAAAACCTAATTTCCAGCCATTTTGTTCCAATTTCTTTGCTTTGTAGAGGCATAGAGTAAGTGTATGTGGGCACATATGCATACAAATGTACTTTTAAATGCCTTATGTATTATCAATAGTGCGTTTTCAACATTCTCGTGTTTTGTTTCGTTTTACCAACACTATTTTGGAAAATGTAAAGACAGACTTGACTGCTTTGTCACATAAATTAATTGGTTAGGTACATAAAATGATGTCTTAATAAGTGTATATAAGGGTTGTATTTATAATAATAATATTTTATAATTAAATATTATATAACAACCCCCATCAGCGTAAGGTTACGTCCAAGAATAGCCTGTGCAGTATGAACACGTTTACCAGAGACGCTACTTTCCTCTTTTATTTTATTTTTCATTTAAAGGAAGCCCCTTCTTAGCGAAAAGCCAGTGTAAATGGAAAATGTCGTCCCTGATAAGACTATGCGGACCGCATAGACAAACGTGGGACGACTTTACGAACCTACATTAATCCCAGTCCTCCCAGAACGAGGCTCAAATTTACAATATGAGTCGTGCTCTGTGAAAAGGGGGTTTAATCCGTGTGCGTAAAGTGTCATCCCAGATATGCCAGTGCAGTTCGCACATGCTAATCAGGGACGACATTTTCCGCCTAAACTGGATTTTTCTCAAGAAGAGACTTTCTTTAAAGGGATCTTTTCACGCTTTGGTAAATTGACAAAATTGAAAAAAGTTGTTTAAGATTCGCAAATTTTCGTTTTAGTTATGATATTTGTGAGGAAACAGTAATACTGAACATTTACCATGGTCTAATATAGCCATTATATGCATCTTTTGACGATTTTAAAACCTAAAAATTATAAAGCGTTGCAACGCGAAACGATTGAATAATTTGGAGAGTTCTGTTTTTGTCGTTAAATTTTGTGAAACTACGAAGATTGCTTATATAAGGTATAAAATACTTCACACGTATGTACTCGGCGGAATAGCTCAGTAGGCTAGAGCGTTTTTACTTCAGTACTCTGGCAGGACTCTAGGGGTCACCGGTTCGAAACCTGGTCCGGGCAATGTTCTTTCCTTTTTTTAATTTTATTCTTGATTTTTTACTGGAGCTTTTACGATCCAATGTTTACATTTATCGATATAAAGCATTTAATGAATAAGTTAAAAAATGCCAAAATCTGTGAAAAGGCCCCTTTAATCAGAAAATTCCATGAAAGCGGAAAGTGTTGTCCCTGATAAGCCTATGCGGGCTGAACAGGCTAATCTGGGACGAAACTTAACGTACAAGCTTTAAACCCCTTTTCACAGAGCACGGCTCATATATAAATGCACCCGAGAAATGCAAGTATGGTACAAACAATTTTTAGGTTCCAAACGGCTACATGCTTAAAGAGTATTTATGTGCGTAGTAATGAAGGGATATAGTGTTACTCTTTTCTTGTATCAAAATAAAATATTATTGGAACAATATGCGCATGTGCAAAAAAAAATGAAACTATGTTTGATTACTGATAACAGCTTAGTTTTATCTTTGTACATTTATACGAGATTGTTTTGTGATATTGTTCACCAATGTTTAACATTATTTAATCAGTTTAATGAAGGCGTGTTAAAATAATATACAAGTACATTAACAGATGTCATTGTTGAAAATCTATACATAAATATGCGTTATCGACCGTGGTAATTATTTGCATATTATATAATCATTTCACTGAAATGACTTGAATAAAACTCATTCGTATAAATGATCTTCCTGCCATTTTTTTTAAGTTGCTATTCATTGGGTAGTTTAAAATGTTAAACACAATGTACAAACAAGTATTTACTATACTGTTATAAAAATTAAAATTAATCAAATAAAATAAAGTTGTAGGGGGATGCTGTAGCTGTATTGCTGTATTGCCCTGACACTTGTGAACTCCGTTAGCATAAATTATTCACCTTTTTTCGTGTTCTGCATTTGCATTCGGTATTGTTCGTGCACGTTTCGCACGAGTAAAACGGTGCGAGAACAGTATGCATAGTGATGGACGCTTGAATTGAATTAAATCGCGTACGGTTTGTTAACTAAATATTTATCGTAACAGTTTTGTAATTTATTCATGCATCAATGTCAGTGCCAGGATAACATTGAGAACCTTTCCCTCTTACCAGTCAGTTGAATGTTTATGTTTTATGTTGGATGTGGGCGATTAGGCTCTTGATTTACGGCTTATCATGTTGTAAACTGAACTTTCTCCACACTGATAACAACTTCGCCTACTTGTATGTGAGACTTCAAGGCAAGTAATTGGGCAGCTTCATGATAGTTTTGATAGAATCTCACGGAACCTAATCAATCTAAACATTGAGTTCATTGGCCGAAAAACAAGAAGCCACAATCTTCGCCTATGGGGATTTGTTTGAGCATACTCTATTCAACGGCAGCGTGCTGATTGATAGCAATCACTTGTTCTTTAAGCTCTTTATACAATCCCGTGTATTCGTGGTCGTAAGAATTATTAATTCTATTGAGAGTCAACAAGGTTCAACGAACTGTTTTCATTTACTCCACTGCAGTTTTGCAAAGCTCCTGCGTTGTATCGAAGTGATAGATAAAACATCGACTTACAGTGTATTGTTTTACACGTCTCGATCTTTACCGAACATATGATGATATTAATCATAAGATTTAATCGTGTTCTTAATAAAGCATACAGCCTGGGAAATGATTCCTTTCCGCGGAGGAATTAGCTCAAAAGAGAGACGAAATTTTTAGTATTTCATGCAAACTAAAACAGCTTTAAAAATGCTAGTGCATATTTGCGGAGACTTGATATAGATAAGGGCAAATGTTTTGCACACTTTCATTTGATAAATCAAATAAGATGTGTATATAATTGTGAGGAATATTTTCGTTTCTTGTAAGTTGCTACTTCTGGCTTTTTCCATAGATCATAGCGGTGAAGAACATGATCTCATTTGATTTAACGAGTATTCATATATAATTTGGCAAAAAACTGTGTCTCCTTTTGTCATTTGAAGTATAATTCGAAATCCGCTAAATTGGAATACTTGTCGAACTAAACTTTGATCAAGAATCGGGATGGATGGACGATGCGAAATTAATATGCCACCGAACTTCCATTTGCGGGACATAAAAAGGCAGACAAAAGGACAAATACACGAATGTTATGTCAATATAAGGCACTCAGTAGTTATCTATTCGTAGCACTTAATCGTATTATATTAGCGTACTTATGGCTGGCGAAAGAAAAATGCAATGACTTTTCTTTTGTTTCGTTTAATCATTATTTTTCATACCGAATCTTGTTAAAAAAAGACACTGCATCATACATCTGATGTCATGTTTGAGATAACTGAAAGATACCGTCCACATCAATATGTTCCGAAAGATAATGTTCATCAAATGTTAAATACATTCTTAATATGAGTTGGAATAGAACTACGGAAATTTTCAAGACGCTTCGATTGACAAAAAAGGGTTAGTTGATATGTTTCTGCGAATTAAAAAAAAAACATACAAATGAAATGAATTTTTGAAAGCGTTTCAACAATAGTACATAAGTGCATTAGTATCAACTGTTAATACACGAATAGTGTACACGAGTAATATAAATCAAAATACATACGTATCAATTGTCTTTCCTCTGATGTTTTACAGCTCAGTAGGTCGTGTATCTCGAGACAGATCGCGCGTACACCACACGATAGTTATATCCCAAGCATTCACCATGTTCTCAAAGAGATTTCGGAAAGAAATAAAACAACATCGTCGAAATCGGTTGTCTGGGAAACTAACCAATAGAAATCACCGTGCCTCTGTGTTATCCTTAAGCTGCTGAATATCATCTATTCACTGACTGAAATTCTGGTTTCAATGGATGTCAGTGCTGTGGAAAAACTAACTGTTGTAGTCATGGCTTCCAACGGACAGCCAGTTAAGATAGCGGTATCGATCGCCATGGGCGCGAAAATTGTATTCAATAGCTGTTTTGCCGATCAGTAATACGATGTACATGCACGAGCTATAACAGCGGCACTGTTCGTCAGAGAATTGAAAAAAGAAGATAATCAATTTTAACAACTTTCTAGTCTTTTTTAAACATTGTTAATAGTAAGATAAATACTATATTGCGTGGGTTTTTCGTGCGTGCCTTATTTGGATCGCAGTCATGCAGATCGTATATTTCTGTTGCGTTGGTGTTTGCTTTAGATGCAACGTTCATAAGGGATACTGAGATAAATGCATTTGAAAACAACCATCACCATTGACTAAGCGCTTAAAGGGACTCGCACATATTTTAGCAAAATAACAATAGAAAAAACGCAGGGTTATGCAATCTAAAAATATTGTATCTATTAAATTCAAACAGCAAAATAACAGAATTGACTAGAACATATTTTAATGTTAATAAGTTCCTTTGTGCATAATCATCAATTCAAATCGATAAATAATAAAGCGTTCGAAACGGTTTTCATCGATAACGTATTAAAAACATATATATTTATTACCGAAACAGCGTTTAAACTACCATTTAATTTCATGAGCCTGTGTGGTGTAGAGGAAAGGCAGCGGCTTTTGCTTCTAGAGATTCGAACCCCAGGGCAAAACATTTTTTTTCTTCATTTTTTCCATGTAATTTGTTTTTAGGAAATTGACATTTTAAAACAATCTGTTAGCAAGCGCTTTTAAATATTATATATAACAGTAGTATAATAAATGTATACACTGTTTATTATACAAAACGAATTTCCATGAGTTCATGTGCAATTAGGTTTTTGCGATCAGCGTCCGGACACGATAGATATGTAATGTATAAATGGCACAATCATGTTCAATGAAACATACAAGTTGTATAGCGATCACAAATATGTAATTACCGGTATAAGCAGATCGTCTTATAAAGTCTGGTTGATCCGTATTTTGGATAACATGCTATCGGATATTAATAAGCAAATTCCTATAGCGAAAGGCGAACGAAATATAATCATGACACAGGTGAAACTTATGGAATTTCGTGGAAACTGAATGTGTTTAAACAAATCAGAAATCATGGTCTATATACGATGATAATAATACGAGCAGTATAATTGTTACGCCTTAATATTACCGAATATAAACTAGACACAAACATTTTAACTTCCGTGACTGTTCTATATTAATATAAATACAGGCAAAGATGAGTGTCCGAATACTTTCTTTTAACCACACAGCAGTTTGCCAAAAATATAATGTCTATGCGTATAATTGCAAATATTTATCTGAAGCAAAACAACAAGAACAGTTATAAAGAATCTGACATTTATTTCCATTTTTCTCATTATTGGAGATATGAATTCTTGATATTCTAGACATGGATTGTAATCCAGACGTCGTTTATGTTTAATTCATATAACGTTATTATGGAATACAACTAGAGATAACAGAATACTCAGAATTGCAAATATAATATACAAGAAGACTGATTGAGATACATAGCATTTTATAATATTTACATGAAGTATGATGCCTGATTGTATGATCTCAATATGTGATAACGTGCTTTTATTTGGCTTCTTTCTTGAGAAAAGTACCCAAACCTTCGTTTGTGTAACTAATGAAAGAAACACGACACTGGCATATGTATGGAAGTGTATATGGTACACCCTAATGCTGTGATGATGTCAACATTTGATGACGGCGTGATATGAAAAAGGTGTCATGGCGAAAAAAATAACTCATCGTGTCGACTAAAACTATGATGGCAACTCATTTTCACAAGAGCATGACGCCAACAATTATGTTGATTTGTCGACTTACATCATGTCGACCAAATATTTTTTCGGGTAAACCGGAATCATTTACGTCGAGACTTAAACTTACAATCTGAACGCTTCGGACAGTGGGCTACACCACAGACGATCGCCGTTATGGCGGAATTGTCCGAGGGTTCCCGATTGTTTAGCTTAATGTCGTTGTGGCGAGTAAAATTAAGAGGTAAAAACCTACAAAACTATGACGACATACCTTGTTATTTCACAGTAAGCCGATATAAACTAATCCGGCATGACCATATTATTGGGGTGCACCATATACGCTTCCATACATATTGATACCAATAAAGAGTTGACCAATGACAAACTTATTTAGAATATATCTGCTTCCAATGTTGATTATTTTATTAGCACGTTGTTTGAAAACGATGAGTGATGCCATTAAATATTTAAAATCCCCCAAGTTATACTCAACATAAGGGAATTGTAGTAAATATTTCATATAGGGCATTTCGAAAGTTGTTGTGGATTTCTACTCATGTTTTGGCAGTTCAATGGTTAACATGCAATCGAACAAAAATTTAAAACACCTTACACATAATTTTTAAAAACAGATATGTACACCAAACGCGACTATAAGTTGTATCGAAATGTCTGACTTTACAAAAAGATTAATTACTTTTCAACAACAAAATATACCTTTCTGGAAACGTTCGTCTGAATGGACTGATGCATTTGCCATCAAATGCCTGAATAAAATTGGTGCACGCGAACTTCGGGTATGAAGTGTTCCGCTTACAGTTCACTGCGTTCAAGATACTGAAAGCGAGGGGACGCCAAGGTCATGTGACACATGCCCCCGTTGTCAGGTGTAGACAGAAAAATTAACAATGATAATTGCTCACGTTTGCAAGGAAAGCTGAAAATAGGACATTCACAAACGGCGAAAGCATACAGAAAGATCATGGTAAGCTTTACCATATATTAGATTTTTTTATACAATACTTATATGCAATCCATTATTTAATGTCGAGTATTCAAATAACGAGTTTGTCACAATGGTTCGCATTCTGTTTTATTTCATATGGAAGTTACAATATTATATATGATGATACACGTATATTGTATGTTATAATTAGTAACGGGCATTTGAATTACATGTATTTTAGGTATGGCGACAAAATGGAATAATTTTCATGTAATTGGATTTTAAAAAACTCAATGGTAATTCATTCATGTTCTTTGTAAATCATTTGTTTCCCGGACCATGCAGACATCTTTAAAACTATCATAAAATCAAAAAACCTGTATCACGTTGAATACTAAATGCCAATCCAATTGTGTTTGTTGGTTTAAGATTAAAACGCTAAAATATTCTGAATTGTTTCTCTCATTGTTTGGAAATATCTTTCAGCTTTATATGTAACGTGGCAGCTTTAAGTGTGTCAGTTTTCAATTCAAATTATTTATCTGAAAATATGGGATTGTATTGGCACGTGGATGTGTTTGTAGGCCCCCGCGAAGTGGGGGCATGAAGCATTGCACATATTCTTCCTTACGTCCGTCCGTATGTCCTTACGTACCTCCCGGAGCTTGTGCTTTGAACTTTCACCGACGAATGACCTTAATGTGCAGATGATCGATATGAAAGTAAATTGCGGGCTGCTTCGACGATTTTAGCACAATTAATGCACTTTGTGTGTTCTTCTTTTGTATATGATATAATTGCATGAAGCGCGTGCTTTCAACTCCTCTTTAACTCACTTAAACTTATAGTCAATCGACCTCAAACTTTTACTGTTGTACACCGGAATATAAAGATGTTCAAAAAGACAACAGTATTGGTTGCGACTATGTTTGGCAGATGAATGGCCCTTGTATGTTTTTCACTGTATAATATATTGCCCAAACATTTTAAATTGTCAGCTCCTATTCAAGTACTTAGTTCCCCTGGTTTAAACGTTCACAGCTAAATGACCTTTATGTGTTGACGATAGTAAAGAAAGGATTTTCGGCTGGATGATTTATGGGAGATTGATGGCCCATTGTCTGTTTTTCCACTATAGAAAATATAAAGTGCCACAATTATGTGTTTAATCCTCTTTTACTAAAAGGTTGAATCTTGCTTAAACTGTCCAAGTGGAATGGCCGTAATATGTAGATTATCGTAAAAAGGAATAGTAACTGTAACCGGTTTTGGTATTTCAATTACAGCAATTTGTCTATATATGTGTCTGATGTCGAATATTTAGTCTGTGTCCAAACATGTGTTGTGAAGGTCATCAGTGTCTGTGACACATTTATAATTGTTTTCAGAAACTAACATTCTTAATATGGCCGCTGTCGTGGTACGTTCTAAGTGGAACGACGTATGGCTTCCTTTTTGAACCCACGTGCATTGTCCCGCCTGGCTGCACGTGCACGTTGCCGACCATCAACTGTGCAGAGAAAGGTCTTCCCAGAATTCCACAATTCAATATGACGTCGTATAATATGATGCTATATCTTAAGTTACAGGTACGTAACAGACATTATGAAATCTCATGGAAATTGACATCAGACATTTCACACTGCTACGCGAGTTAATTGTTTTGCAATATCTGCTATGTATGTACATGCTATTGTTTAATTCGATTTTAATAAAGTATGCATTTATATATAGTATATCTGTCTCTATATATTATTATATAAGCTGTTGAATATAATCTGCATATGAAATCTAGAATCAAACAAATGTTTTCATATCCTTGATAATACCACAGGTGCAAAAGACAAACACGTTACCAGCTTGTACGCTTTTATTTACAGAACAAATTATCACTTGTATTGGTTTTGATTTATTGACTTTCAGTTGTATTTTAAATTTTATTGCCGGATTGAATTAAGAATATAAACATAAATAGGAACCGTTTATCTTGCCATCGTTTAGAATATTATGTGTGTATCGTCCTCTTATTTCAGCACAACCGCATAATAGTTGTCCCACCGGAGTCACTGAAGGGCATACACACAGGCAAATTATACCTTGACATGTCCTTCAACAATATCCGAGACATACATCCGATCGCCTTTGCAGGCTTGGAGGACAACATCACAATCCTCAATCTTGAGCACAACCTGCTCACAACAATCCCCGTCGCTGTTGCCAACCTTTCAAGTCTGACTATGTTGAATATCCATGACAACGCGATTGCTACCTTCGATGCCGGCGTAATGCGATCCCTAGGGACTCACATCGAAGTGCTGTACTTTGGATCCCATCAAATGCGTCAATGGCCATCACAGTTGCAATACCTAGCTAATTTGACGGCTTTGCATGTCTACGACCTGGGGTTGACCCATCTTCCTCAACATGCTTTCAAAGGCTTTCAGCATACACTGATCAATTTGGAAATAGATTCTACAAATTTAACAAGCGTTCCGCAAGCGGTCTGCGATCTCCTCAGTCTAAGGATATTCTACTTTAACAACAACACAAATCTTCACCAGCGCCACATGCTCCCATCTTGTTCTAGAGATTTGGACCATGTGACCGACGTTTCCTTTGACAATAATGATCTAACGGAATTCCCTCGCGTGCTTGACCTATTTCCAAACGTCAACTCATTGTCTGTGTCGGGTAATCCTAATTTGACAACTATGGACATCGTAACGGACAACACGGGGAGACTACGAATCCTTAAGCTGTTCGACAACGGGTTTGCACACGTTCCGTTAGAGCTCGGGAATTTTACGCTACTGGTAGACATTGATCTTCATGGCAACAACTTGACTGAACTCAGTGACGGCGATTTCGATCAATTGGTCCATATCAATCGTCTAGACCTGAGTGATAACCCTATTTCCAAGGTGGAACCTAATGCTTTTAGGGACATGATCTCGCTCTACTACATTGGACTTTCCAAGACAGCTCTGCCCAACCTTCCAGTTGCACTTCTAGACTTGCACAGTCTCCATTCCGTAGACTTTTTAAACAACGCTGTTGTCTGCAACTGTGACACGTTGTCATGGTTACAGAATATGACTAATATAAATTCGTTGAGAGTTACAGGCGTGTGTCACGAGCCATTCGGTTTAACTGTGTCTCAATTTATGCAATATAACTTAGACAACTGTTAAAAGTAGTGTATTATCACATAATGCAAATGTTCCGCGCTTCATTATGACATTTGCAACAAGTAAATCAACTAAACATAGAATACCATTTTCAACATATATATTACTTTAAAGATCCAATGCAAGAACGAAAGCACTCAATTAGCAATTTCTGTACTCCGAAACAGTGTGTTCAGACATTTTCAACAAGTACTTGTTTTTCACTATATAAATCACGTTGTTGTTTGTCTATGTCTGGTTAGCTACTGTACAAGTGGAAATATATCGAAAGCTTAGAAAATGATATACTTTTCGCTGAAGTCGCAATACCAACTAATCTGATATCGGCTAATGAAGTATGTCAGTGGGTGTGGTCTGGGACATGTGTGATGAAGATCATATGTAAAATACAATATTAAACTGATTATACAGTTTTTATTTTTAGTATTACGTTATCGAAAGGGGTTACTCGATAATATAGCTGTAACCAAAATAACATTGGTGATTATGCGTTTCCAAGTATTACTAAGCATGTGTATGTGAATAGATCGTGATAAAACCGCTATTTCTGTTAAATCCGTGTTGAAGGAAATACTTTTGATGAATTTTACCTTTGTGTTAAACTTCAAATAAAACTCTGGTGCTATAACTACCGGGGAATTTAATATTTTTAAAATTCTTAACAATTATGCGAATGCGCTGAGGATTTTGAACGTCTTTTTGGCCATTGAAAAGTAAATAATATTGATTTTGAAGAAGCAGTCTATCACATACGTGACGATGTTTTATGAATTAAACCGAATTAACATTCTTCCAAGGTGTATTGCTTATGTCCGCCTTGTCGCTTTAAACTTGGTCCAAACGTTACTAAAAGCCTAAAAGCAGTCCACTAACATCTCCAAACATAGGGCATACAGGTCGGCTAAACTGTTGTTTTTTTCATTAAACTTCTTTACAATTTCAAATTTAAGGAGAATATGTAGTGATGTGCAGAAATCTTCAAGATCTCGTTTAAACATTATATATTTTAGTAAAATTAAGTAAATTTAAAGCCAATATCAGAAATATTATTTCATGTAGCAAAAATTTTAGCAAACTTTTAGTATGTAAGTAAGTTTAGCTTTAAAGGGGCCTTTTTACAGATTTTGCCATGTATTGAAGTTTGTCATTAAATGTTTTATATTTATAAATGAAAACATTGGATCTAAAAAGCTCCAGTAAAAAAAAGCAATAATAAAATAAAAGAACGAAAAAAGTAACCCTAAACTGGGCTCAAACCACTGACCCCTGGAGTAAATGTCTACCGCGTAGACCACTCGGCCATCTGTGCTCACACCTGTCGATAATACCCGAAAGGGGAGTTAGACAGTATATATGGATAGACAATAGTGGTGTATTTTATACTTTATATAAGCAATCCTCGTTGTATCACAAAATCTAACGACGAGAAGAGATCTCTCCAAAGTATTCAATCGTTTCGCGTTGCAACGCTTGATAATTTTCAGGTTTTTAATATCATCAAAAGATGCATAAACTAGATATTTTAGAGCATGCTAAATGTTCAGTATTACCGTTTCCTCACAAATATCATAACTACAACGAAAATTTGCGAATCTGAAACAAAAAAATCATAATTTGGTAAATTTACCAAAACGTGAAAAGGCCACTTTAATTATCCAAAAGTTATCATAGAACACCAACAGAAAAGTGTAGGATCGGCGCAAAATATGGGGTCGGTCTGGTCAACGGGAAGCAACAACCTTTTCTTTTACACCTAAGCGTTTATTTTAAGATAATTGCTTATTACGGGAATAGTAAGCACAAGAAGATTGCGTCGGCGGTAAAGATGCATGTAAACATGTGCATACACTTCATAATTCGGTTCAAAAGGGGCATTTCAATTGACCGCCAAATACATCGGTTATCATGACATTTAAGAATACGCTTGTTCAATTGTGAAGCGAGATTTTAAGACTTTTTGGAGTACATAATAAAACAAAAACGTTTGTATATAGGAAATTATAGTGTTGCCAAAATCGTCTCCGAATATATAGTTAGTCAATCACATATATCTATACCAAGTCACATGCACGTGCTTATCCACATACGTTTTAATCAACATGCATATTATCAACTCCAAAAACATAATTCAACCATATGCAGTAAATTTAACCAGTTTTAGTCCAAGAAAGGTTTCAGTCCTAAGCTTCTATTGTTATTTTTTTTAATTACATTATAAAGTAAGTTAATTACGACTTACACAATTGATAATACAACATAGAACACCAAAGTTTAAAAACCATCTTCTGCTTTCAAACTTGATACTAATTTAAACAAATTATACTCATAAATTATATCAGTTTAAGTCCCGGGCTTCTCTTGTTAAATAGTTTAAGTAATACTATAAAGTAAGTTACGACTTACACAATTTGTCATAGAACAGGTCTTTTTCAAACCATCTACAGCTTTAAAATTTGATTCTAATTAAATGAAAAGCCTTGTGGACAAAGTAAAATAGTCGCGTGTGTACTACTTTAAAGATAATACTGAATGGCCTACGTATTCATTCATGCAAACAAGTCAATATGAAATGCTAGGGGAATACCCAACGATTTCCCGTAAGAACTCGGGCGATACGATGTCAGTTTTTAGCTCATTTAACCGTGTTATTTAGAAACATATGAGCTCAGGTTTTACCTAAAATTTCCATCTAATAAAGCACTGACAATTTGTGCCATTATTTGGGCGCATCGTTCGATACAGGTGAGAAATTTCGTTTTTATAGTTTTTGGTGGTACGTTACCAATATCTGCGTATTTGCTTATCTAATATTCTGTTGGTATTACATTTGCTTATATATTATTATATACTATACATATACTTAAACAATAAATATTGCTGATAAATATATATTGCTAAATTTGCGATCAACGTGTAGCATGCACCAGAGTCGAACATATAGACTAATTACACATATTCAACATATACTAGTATACTATTACTGCGTTCATTTTATCAAGCATATTAAACATGCGCGCAGAATATGAACAGAACAGAACAGACATTTTAGTCTACATAATGCACTGCGCATTGCGATATATCGATGGTCCCAATTTAAAATGACGAACCTACATTTTTGGCATTTCGCGATTTTGATATTGTGTAAAGCGGGAAATCAATGCACATATACCCCCAAAACAACAAAATAGTTAACCAATCGCAACAGCTCCATATAGTCACGTGATGTAATGACGAACCGCAATTGCTTGAAGTCAAAATGACAAAGCTGAAAAAAATTGTTACGTCGGCATTTTGCGAGCTTATTAATATATTAAAGTATCAATATAGCCATGTATTTTAAGGCAAATTGACGAAACGTAAACGTTTGCTTATAAAATAATTAAATGATGTACATTTTATAGCATTGATGAATGCAAAAAGATATCAAAATAATATAAAATGTTGAGGTATTAACTTAGTAACTTGTGGCCGCAACTAATAGCTTGTTCCTACAACTTATTAAGTTGAGGTTTCAACTTAGTAAGTTGTTCCTTCAACTTTATAACTTCTGGCCGCAAGTTACTAAGTTAAGACCACAATTGTCTGAGCACTTGCCTTGTTTGCGACTGGGTTCAGGGTTCCATCCCCGGTCTGAGCACTAGCAACGTACGCGTCGGATCCCGGTTTCGAGTCCCATGGTTTTTGGATTTGAACCCGGGACGCTTCTTGTAAAGGGCGATTCCTCTGACCGGGGCTCGATCCCGGGAACCATCGCTTACGAGGCGAGTGCAAGATGCCTAAGTTTTCGACGGTCTGAAAATCTAATACGGAGTTTTCGACGGCCTCGGGGTTCGAATCATAGTTCGAGCACTAGCCCTGAAAGCTTTGGGTCTCTAGATCAATCCTCGGTTTAAGGATTTACCCTATAAGCGACGGCTCGAATTCCGATGTGAGAATTTGCACCAACAGTGACCGGTCCCGGGTTCGAGCCCCAGTCTGAGTACTAGTCCTGAAAGCTATGGATCCCGGGTTCAAGCCTGTGTCTTAGCTCTTGCCCAGTAAGGGAAGGATCCCGGTTGCAAACCTCAGTCTGAGCGTTCGCACCGAAAGCTACGGGTTCACACAGGGACTCGAACCAAACAGCCGTCGCTAACATACCATACTGAGCACCCGCCTACTAAGCGACCGGCTGCGGAAATGAGCTTCGTAAGCAACATTTCCCGCTTTCGAGTCCGGAAATGAGAGCTAGCCTCGCAAGCTATGGGTGTTCGGGTTCTAGCGCCGGTCTGAGCACTAGCCCTGTAAGCTATAAATCCCGCATTTTTCGGGTCCGGCGATAAGACTACGACTTTGATCAGGGTCCGTTCGCTTAAATGGTAAGTACTTAAACAGGGATTTTAGCCCGGGGGCATAGCATACAGGGTGAGTGCTCAAGCAGGGCATCCAAGCCGGGATCCGTTACGTAGGGTGCGAATGCTCAGACTGGAATCCAAGTCGCTTACAGGGAAAGTCCTTAGACTGGGGCTAAAACCCAAAGACCCATCGTTTAAAAAGGGAGGTATCAGACCTGGATTCCCAACCGGAATCCGTCGCTTATGTGCCTAGTTTTCACAACAGGGTTCGAGCCCTGAACCAAGTCGCTAACTTGGCGATCGCTCAGATAGGGGCTCAAATCTGAAATCCATGACTTACATGGCAAGTGCTCAGATAGGGCTCGAACGGGGGATCCATAGCTAACAGGGATAGTGCTCGAACCCGAGCACCTAGTAAAATAAGGGGTACTAATTGTGATAAAACGGTAAAGATGAAACGCCCGATATTATTGGTTAAACTTAAATTAGTGGTTTCAACATAGTTAGTTGGTCCCACAAGTTATTTAGTTGAGGCAAAAACTAATAAGTTGTGGGAACAAGTTATGAAGTTGTCGCCACAAATTTCTGAGCTGAGGCCTCAACTTAATAAATAAGTTGTTCCCACAAGTTATTTAGTTGAAGGAATAACTTAATAAGTTAAATGAACAAATTACTATGTTGAGGTCACAATTTAATAAGTTTTGGGAGCAAGTTATGAAGTTGTGGCCACAAGTTACTAAGCTGAGGTCTCAACTTAAACAGTTGTGGGGACAACGTACGTAGTTGTTTCCACAAGTTATTTTAAAAATTGTTTCCACAAGTTATTAAGTTGAAGCCACAACTTATGATGTTGTTCCCTCAACTTTATTAGTCGTTCCCACAAGTTACTAAGTTGAGGCCACACTATAAATAACGAATTGCGGTTGTCACCTCTGTTCCACCGTGTAAAACAGAAAAAAATGCATTGCTTTGCTATATCTAACGGACAACAGTGGAAAAATTTATTCTATTGAAACAAAATCTATTACAATAAGCTGTCCAATTTGCCGAAACATCACATAAATGCAAGTCTAAATGACGAAGATACATTTTACAGCAGATTTATTAACTTAACGTCAAATTAGTTCCATACGAACATGGTCTATCATGCGACACTTTTAAAAATGTTTAAAATAATCTTTATTTGACTTTGTGCAAGAAATGTTTAACTAAAATAGGTCTCCTGAAAACTTGTGTTTTTGTAGGTTCGACATTTTAAATTGAGACCATCGATATACAATAACAGATTTCTGTCCAATAGTTGTGTAATGCATCAAGGGAGGCTTAGAATAACAAACGGCGAGGATTGTCGCGAACGATAAAGAACTTACCTTTTTCTGTTCATCATCTACGCCCTTATAAATAATAAAAGTAATTAAAATATATTCATTTCGACTCAGTCAGTATTTTATTAAGGAATAAAAATGTTGTGTGACATTTGGCGTGTTAATCACAAGCACTTTTATTTTATTTTCAAAAAAGAATGTTAAGCTGATTTTGTGTCGCTTTTTAAATATAAAACGAACTGCATCTTTGTATCAAATTGTTTGTCCTGTCAAATCTTATAAATCTCCTCTGAGGACTTTATAGTTGATTTCGAGTTATATGCGGTACCTTTAAACATTGAACACAGACGCGCCTACGCACCGGTAACCTCCGCGCAGAGGTTTAATGGGAACCAGCATAGCTGGATCAAATCCCTGCCTTCATAACCAACCATGTGATGATTGCCTAGCCACGTGGTACAATAATTTTACCGTTGTTATTTTAACTTTTTTTAATTTAGTTAATTAATTTTGTTATAATAAACCTTAACGTATACACTAGTTTTAAATTGTAAAACAAAATGAAAGTACTTTTCATAACATAATAATTAAACCAATAAAATTAAAACCCTACCAAATCTGGAAGCATTTTCTTGTGATGGCAGAGATTGTATGTGAGAGCAAGAAACGACAACTTTGCGTCGAGATTGACTAACCTGATGTACAAAATTATATCAGACATCTTAATATTAGGTCGATATCAGCGTAGAGGTATGATAAATAAATTTTAACTTCCGTCAAACAGAGTTTTTGACTTCCGTCAAACAGAGCTTACAAACTCGAATTGTAAATTTTTCACATTAAAGTTTTTCTATATGAATCTTTAACGGAGCTTCTATAGGCATTGCAGCCACAGATTAAAAGAAAGTAAAATTTGGTATACACGTGTGCTCTCAACGTATGTATAAACAATTGCTGTGGTCAAACTGATACATAATGGCACGTATGAACGGTTGATATATTATATATGCACCCAGCTTGATACTCATATTGTGATTGGTGACTACAAGTCATATATTCGTATGTCACTGTAGAATTAAGCTTTTCCCCCAAACCATCACTTTTACAATTTACTACTTCTGCAACAGATGGTTTGCGCGTGATTGTCGTTATGATTAGTGAACACTTCCCTTTAAATCCAAAATACAAAAATATCAAATAAACCGTTTTTATAAAATGTACTATTACCTCTTTTTGGGACTTTTTGTCATCACAAGATTTGTTTTGACGCAGTTTTATTCCATACGCATACCACCAGTGAGTATGGCTAGATTGCTATAAAATATGCAAAATGTATATGAACAATTTACACGATATGGTATCTCTCTCTCCACGGAGTGTATATTGATCTAGAGTCCGTGCTCTCTCTCTCTTCCTCATTGCGATCAATATCGTGAACATATCATTGAATGAGAATTTCCTTTTAGCAGTATCTTCTGTTTAATTCAATATTTAAGTAATGCGTAATTTGAAAATATTTTATATAAAATAAGTCGGTATCATTTACTTTTGCCGAATATCTTATCGATTAAAATAAAACAAAAACACACATTCAAATGGCTAATGACTAGTGTAATAACGATCCAGTTGATCACGTATTTCAACTGTGTCGTTTTAATTTTGTTATTTGTGTCATAAAATAATATTAGGCATATATTTTTTTGTAAAAAAAGTATTTCATAAAAGATAATTCCAATTCTATTCTATTTTATGTTCTTTTTCAAATATATTTAGCTGAACATGCGTGTTTCATACCAATTTTGATAACAGAAGTTTATAAATATCTTACATGTTCACAACTATAACAGTTATAATTAACTACTATTGTGCTTTAGCTTTGATACCTAGACAAATGCTTTCATTAATTGAAAAATTGCAGACCATCTCTTTAATGGTAAAAAAACTGTCATATTAATTACTTTAAGTATTCTTATTCTCAATATTGAGTGGTAAGTAATTGAAGGAACTCCTTGAGAAATTGAGTGAAGGGGCAAATGTCCCCCTTGAGAAATTGAGTGAAGGGGCCAATGTCCGCTTATTGCTGATTTCATGAAGGGGAAAATGTCCGAAGGGGCAAATGCTCGTATACCGGGTAATAAACAATGACACCTCAGAGACATAACTGTGGCAAATAATAAACGCTCCAGAACATAATGGACCAATTACTATACAAACAATTGAAGGTGTTACACTACGACTGACGAACAAACAAAGAATTCAAAGTTTGCAGATTTCTATTTTAGTGCATTGATTACAGGTTCATTCTAGAGTATCGGTAAACCAAAAGCTCATCTTTGAACCCTTTGGTCAAAAAGAGCCTTGGAGTAATTGTCTGTACAAAAGAGCATGAGTAATTAGTTTTAATAAAGTGCAAATAAATGCAAAAGTAAATTATACTATATGGCGTGGTATTTAACAAGCATGTTATATTAGTCTTTAATACAACGGACGTTTTACATATTGCAAACACAAATCCGATCGTCATTGCAATCGTTTTAGTTTGTTTCTTAATTTTCGGACAACCGTATTTGTTTTAGTATTTATCGTATCGTAATTTTCGGACACGAAAAAAAAAGTGTCCGAAAACTTAGATTTATTACGGTATTCTGGTGAATGACGAACAGACAGGAAAGTGGTCTTTTTTATCAGAGACTTGGTGTAGTTGATACTCGATTTAATTTTCTTTCATCGTGTCTCAGAAAGGCTCAGTTCTGGTTTGAATTCAAACCATTGAGTAATTTAAAGGTAAATTATTTAATATAAAGTTTTCGTTTATTGTTAGTAAATTTGAAGTGAAACTATTAGGATACTGCATTATTTAAAATAAAATGTAATGTGAACATTTTTGAGGCAAATGTGTGTTTTTGAGTTCCTTAAAATCGACTTAAAGCCCCATGGTTTTTGCATTCGATGAGGTGACACCAGTTTATTTTAGGTTTGTGTGTTTGTTATGTACGTTAGTGTCATGTCTAGTCCATTTGTTTTGTGTTCCACTGTTGCCACTTGGTGTCTTGATGTAAATATAAGTAAATGACCGCATTGTATAATAATGTTTCTCTACTGCTGTCGCAGCTGAAGCTTGAATGTTCGAGTGGGCTTGTTTTAACTCGGGGCTTTTGTATACATAAAAGGACTCAGGAGGAGCTAGTTTTAAGGTGCTGTTTTTTTTTACATTTCGTATTCAGGCAGATTTAACTGAATTGTGTTCATCATAAAATCCACGATGACATTTAAAAAGCCAACGTATGTTGAATTTCCACCATACAATGGTGATTTTTCGTTTTCCAACCAGATTTAATTCACTAGGCTCATATGTAAAGTACCGGTATGCCATATTAAAGAATCTTTAAGATACCTATTGGATGTGAAGTTACCGTTTATATGGCAAGCGGTTCGACGCATAATCCCAAGAAACTAGGTTTTGTCATGCGTCGAACCGCTTGCCATACGTTTACCCTAGTATTGTGATGTAAATACCGCTGCTGCTATATATCTGCATAACAACATGCATGATTAATCAGTCTAATGAAATATTTCATTCGTAAATAGTTATGTCTATGTCTGTACCACTGTTTTCTGCTGTGCGTCGGTGTTCAAATCAGTTGTGCAACATCAGTTCTTGTAAGATAAAGTATATTCGCATTACAAGATTTATTAATCCTCCCCATCTTCACCAGGTTAATAGATAAACCCAATCAACTGAAATTGAAGGAGGTCATGCCGCAAGTCCGGATTTAAGTCAAATTCTACTCCTTTAAGCCCTTTTTAGTCCCCTACCGGTTTCACCGGAGGGGACTTATGGTTTTGTATCCGTCCGTCCGTCAGGCCGTCACACTTTTCTGGATCCTGCGATAACTCTAAAAGTTCTTAATTTTTTTCATGAAACTTGGAATATGGATAGATGGCAATATGGACATTATGCACGTAATTTCATTTTGTTCCTACGTCAAAAATTGTGGTTGCTACGGCAACAAATAGACTAGAAATACTGCTGAAAATGGTGTTTTTTTCTGGATCCTGCGATAACTCTAAAAGTTCTTAATATTTTTTTCATGAAACTTGGAATGTGAAAAGATGGCAATATGGACATTATGCACGTCATTTCATTTTGTTCCTACGTCAAAAATTGTGGTTGCTATGGCAACAAATAGACTAAAAATACTGCTGAAAATGGTTTTTTTCTGGATCCTGCGATAACTCTAAAAGTTCTTAATATTTTATCATGAAACTTGGAATATGGATAGATGTCAATATGGACATTATGCACGTCATTTCATTTTGTACCTACGTCAAAATTTCTGGTTACTATGGCAACAAATAGACTAGAAATACTGCTGAAAATTGTGTTTTTTTGTCCGGATCCTGCGATAACTTTAAAAGTTCTGAATATTTTTTCATGAAACTTGAAACATGGATAGATGGCAATATGGACATTGTGCTCGTCATTTCATTTTGTTCATACGTCAAAATTTTTGGTTGCTAAGGCAACAAATAGACTGGAAATACTGCTGAAATTGGTGTTTTTTTCTGGATCCTGCGATAACTTTAAAAGTTCTTAATATTTTTTCATGAAACTTGAAACATGGAAAGATGGCAATATGGACATTATGCACGTCATTTAATTTTGTTCTTACGTCAAAAATTCTGGTTGCTATGGCAACAAATAGACTACAAATAATGCTGAAAATGGTGGTTTTCTGGATCCTGCGATAACTTTAAAAGTTCTTAATATTTTTCATGAAACTTGGAAAATGGATAGATGGCAATATGGACATTATGCAAGTTATTTCATTTTGTTCCTACGTCTAAAATTACGGTTGCTATGGCAACAAATGGACTAGAAATACTGCTGAAAATGGTGTTTTTCTGGATCCTGCGATAACTTTAAAAGTTCTTAATATTTTTTCATGAAACTTGGAACCTGGATAGATGGCAATATGGACATTATGCACGTCATTTCATTTTGTACCTTCGTCAAAAATTCTGGTTCATATGGCAACAAATAAAAAAATATTCTGCGTTGGTGGAATTTCTGACAATGGTGGAGCCGGAAGGGGACTTTTATTGCTTGGCAATAGTCTTTTACTTTATGGCACTTTTATGTTCCATTTTCTCTGTCAGCGTGTTTACACCTTTTCTTTTTATGGTAAGTTAGGCCCCTTCCTTGCGTCAAGATCAGCAATCTTTCACACAGCTCTTAATTGTAAATGTATAGTACTGATATTATATTTCTGCTTACACTTTAATAATGTGCTATAGGAATATTGTTTTAGTTATGCTTTTAGCGTGTTTTATTACAATAACCAACAATAAATAAATTTTGATTTGATTTGAAACCGAAAATAGAAACTACCGGAAGTTTCGCTGGTGTGTGGTGGAGTGTAGCCGAAATTTGGGAATTCCCCTTTTAAATCCGAGGTATTATTTGAAGTGGGGAACCATCTTCTTAATCTTTCATTTCAACGGAAACCCAGCTGTTTTCTTCCATTTATAAGAAACTATCCAGATTATGACTGAAAATACACTTTACTGCGTTATTTAAGCAATTCAACTGTAGTATGAAGATTCAGTCATTACCACTGAAGAAGAAATAAGTAAGGTTTGTTTTATATTTACAAATGTTTATGAACTTAGTCATCACACTATTAACAGTTAGTTGCAATAATCCAACTCCCAGTGAATTATTGACTCTCAGGGTCGCATGGTGTTGCAACTGTTAAAGGATTTTTTCAGGAAACTGAAATCCACGCAGCACTTTAATCGGTAAAATGTATGATCTGTTATGTTGTGGCATAAATAAACAAACAGATCATACATTTTATAATTTATATAATATGCGCATTGAAGTTAAAACAACGCGTGTGATAAGTTGTTCTTGCATTATATTTATATAAATCCAAAGTTTTAAACATGTCAATGGTTCATGAACATGTATGAGTTTTTGTAGAGGACAATGCCTAGTATTCCGAATTCGAAAATAAGGTATCAACTTTACGGTTTACCTCCCAAATCTTCCGCGAGCTAGATCTTGTGTCTAATCAAACAATCTTCATTGACAGAACTCGTCTATTAACTTAAAACCTCGGCTTACGATTTATTATCAAGTTTTTGTTTTGAATATTTATCCATCAATGACAAGCAATTGATACCTATGGTAACAGGTATTGTGTTTGTTAATATGATGTTTTAGGCTGATTAAACACGATTTCATAGACATACAGTCAAGTTACCATTACAGGATCATTACCCATAGCGGATCACTTTGATGTGCAAGACTGCGTATCGCGATAAATAGTTGACCTTTTTAGATGATTTTTTGTCTCTAAAACACATTGATTGAGTCGTAATCGGAGCTACTCTTTGTCTTACATTTCGGAATGTTTTGCTGACATGAATATATGACTGAGTTTACTTCCGTCTTGTTTCCAAATCAAGGTTGAACATTTTTTGCGACCACATGCTATAACTCTGTTGGAAAGTAAGAAGTTTACACATTAATTTAAAGGCCATTTAGTAGTCTTTTTGCCTGCAAAACTCCATTTCAGTTTTGATTTGTGTTTAAGATTTTGCAATACCTTAAATAATATGAAGAATTAGGGCAATAACGGATCAAGAGTGATAATATGCGTATTGATAATATATAGTATTTAAATAAATTCAAATCTTGTTGATCTTTACAATAAATGATCTCAATCTTACTGTTTTCTTTACCGTATTTACTCTATGTTTTTGGACACTTTAAGTTTTCGGACACCCCTTTTTTTAGCGAAAATAATTTTTTGTGACTCTTAATTTTCGGACACACGAGTTATCATCCATAATTTATGTCTCTAAGTTTTCAGACAGTATATTTTACAGCGCTATTTTACCAAATTTCGGTCATGTTTTCGATATCTAATGACACTTTGATCATGTGGGTTTACAACCAGATTAACATCATAAAACATGACAGGTGCATGCCTGAGGGTAACGGACCATTACATTTGCGTTATTGGGTAAATAACTTTGTAAACCGGTATTAGACAATGGTTTCACCCGATAGCATAAGCGTTATGACAATTACCAGCGGAAGTGCCAATTAACAGTTCAATTATCTACCGCAATAGTACTACCCCTTCTCAGTAAAATAACTGTGACAAATACTAAACGCTTCAAAGTGTGATGCACCCTATTGCAAGTTTTACGAACAATGGAAGGTGTTAGACAACAACTATCTGTAATGAACAAACAAAGAATTCATAGTTTGCTTTTTTATTGCGTTAATTACAGGTTCATACTAGCGAGTATTGGTACATCACATGCTCATCTTTGAACTGGTTGGTCAAAGTACAACATTGCAGTAACTTTCTGTCAAATAAATTAAGCATTTAAAATTGTTTAAAATGCAGTACAAAATATAAAATTGTAATTTATACTGAACAGCATGGTATTTTACAAGCGCGTGCTATTACCGGTAGTAGTTGATACAAATGCACTCTATTTTCTGACACTTCAATTTTCGACTCTAAGTTTTCGGACACCTGTATTTTGTGAATATTTTTCGTATTTAAGTTTTCCGACAAGGAAAAAATTAATTATTTTTAAGTGTCCGAAAACATGGAGTAATTATGGTATGTCCCATGCTCAATATCGATGATTCGATATGATTCAAACAATTTACATGGTTTATAAGATGCCCATATCTTTTCAATCTTTTTAGGATTTTCAACAGATAATTCACATAAGAACGTCATGCGTAAAGTGTAGATACAAGATCACACACAGAAAATAATTAATAACAAAAAAATGAATATAATTTATAACTTGAAATGTAACTTGGTCATTCTAAACAACAAAGTTTGTGTTTCGATAGTTCAAATAGCGTCTTATATGCCCCCTGAGTGGTTTCGATCACGTTATCCGTTATGGCTACAACTGATCCGTTAATGCATGAATTCTGCGGCATAAAAAAGGTATCACAAATGCATTGTGCCTGCTTTGAAAAAATACTATGTGCTGAATTAGTAAGAAAAGGTAATATTTAATCAAACTGGTGTAAACAAAAGTCTCAAAACATTTATTGATTTTCACCAGAACAACTTTATTACGCTTCTGATCCGGTAATGATAACTTGACTACTCGAGTCATAAAAAAAATTGTATGAAAAAAGCTCTTATAAGAAAATACTTTGAGTGGTATGTAAGTACTCATTAAAGCTCAAAGCATTCAAGAAGCACTATTTTCACAGTCACAGGCAGTGTTAAAATGTAATGCAGTATTTATACTGTAATAAGTATTTAGTAACTCAGCCTTTATATGAAACAGATGTTTTTTGGCAGCCACAAGAGTAAAAGTCCTTCCTACATGTATACGTCATTAATTATTATTGTTGTTATCTCCGTCTTCCGTCCATCCGTCTTGGCCACTATCTCCTTCTTATACACTGTAAGCACTACAACCTTGAAACTTACACACATGGTAGCTATGAGCATATGTGCGCCCCTGCACTATTTGGAATTTTGATCTGACCCCTGGGTCAAAAGTTATGGGGGTTGGGGTGGGGTCGGGTCAGAAATTTTCACTCAATTTTATGCCCCTGGTATGGTGCATTGGCCATATCTTTTGCTATATTGAAGATAGCAACTTGATATTTGGCATGCATGTGTATCTCATGGAGCTGCACATTTTGAGTGGTGAAAAGTCAAGGTCATCCTTCAAGGTCAAAGGTAAAAAAAACTAATCAAAGGGAAGTAATAAGCTTTAAACGGAGGTAGTCAATGAACCTGCCAAATGATAAAAAATTAAATAAATGAAAGCAGCGTAGGAAGGGGCATTGTGTTTCTGACAAACACATCATTCTCTTGTTTTATGTTATTTTACATTAACTTCTTTATTTCTACACCGATTTACTTCCAATTGACACTGAACATCTCTTATGACAATACGGTCAATCTCAACTTTGCATGGCCCCATTACCAACCCTGGGGTGCCCCCTGGGTCAAACATGCGGCATGGGGATAGGCGTCGAACTCTGCCGCGCTATTTCTAGTTGAGAATTATAAAAGGTATATGTATCAAAGAGCTATAGGAGCTTTGCTAAAAGTTAAATATTTTTAGTAAATAGATGCATATGTTTAAGCTTTATTTATAGTTTTTTTCTGGAATGTTTTGAGATATCATGAGAACATACATACTGTAGTGATTTAAGGTCACTTCCAACAGCCTTGCTGTTGGGCAAGCTTTTTTAGCGACGCGGGTAGAGTGTCTGACTACCACTCTGGAGGTCGGGGTTTGAATCCCCTGTCGGAGCTCAGGATTTTTCACTTAAATGGTGACGAGGCGAATTCATAGAGGGGTTAAGCTGTTAAATGGTTTCTGGATGGGCCATGCGGATGCAAGACATGCTGTACTGTGGTGGGCGTGTCTGGGCCTTGAAACATTAGAAGGGCAGTGGGTTTTCTATGGCAATTTCGGTGCTGATATTCGGCCCCATTCTCCTCAAAAAAGAGTAATTTTTTTTCCCCCATTCTGTAAAAACAATCCCCTCCAGATGTTAAAAAAAAAAAATATATTATTATTATTATTTTTTTAGAAAGAACTGTTTCATAATCATGATAAATATATCTTAAATTTAAAGTATATAACTATAATTTATATGATTTTTAATTATTGTTAAGTGTTATATTAAATTAGATTAGATTTTCCCAAATCAGTGGACTTTTCGCATGAATTGCATTTTTCTCCCAAAATGGCCATGAAAAGGCCTGATGTATCTATATTGTGTCAATATTTGTTGATAAAAACATTCCAATTTGGTCCATTTTATTGATAAAAGATGCTCAAATTTGCCATTTTATCGAAAGAAAACTGAGACTGTGCATGAAGGCTGAACTGTCTGAAACTAATGTTGAAAAAATCATTGATATATATTTCAGAAAAAGGACAGAGGCATTCTGCTGTGAATATTATATTCATACAAACATGTGTATTCATATAATAAATATCATTACATATAAAAGAGTGAATTTTTAATTTTCCACTTTTCCTAAAAAACGATGCATTTTCCCCTTTGGACTGGCCCGCCACCATTCCCCTATAAGTGAAAAAAAAACTGGAAGGGGGAAGAGTGTATTGAAATAAGGTCACTTCCACGTATAGTCACAATAATACCCAGCGACATGGAATGTCAGTGGCTGGGAATTGGATAACAGCAACTACATGTAGCTACATGTACAGAAATCAATTTGTGACAAGACTGATGCAAATTGAATGGATTTGTTTGCAAACTGACATCGCCAGAATACATTAAGTTATATTATTATAATAATCAATTAAATATATTATGAATTGATTAATATGATTAAACTGTACTGGTCAGAGACCAATAGTCAATACCAACTTAATCTAAATGATATATAGATATAAGAGATATTTAATGAGGCCCTTAATATCGGGGTTCTAGATGACAGCATGACATTTGCTTGTGAATTTTCCAAATAATATATGCACATGGACTAATCCTTTAAAATGTTTCAGAAAAATGAATTGTGGATTAGTTTTTATGCTCCCCCCAAAAATTTGGGGGGAGCATATAGTCGCCGCTTCGTCTGTCCGTCCATGAGTCCGTGTGTCCGTCCGTGCACAATTTTTGTCCGGGCTATTTCTCAGCAACTAATGACCGGAATTTTATGAAACTTTGTGGGAAGCTTCACTACCAACAGGAGATGTGCATATTATCAGCGGGTTCTGGTCAGATGATTTTTCACAGAGTTATGGCCCTTTGAAATTTTCCATTAACTGTACATATAGTGCAATTTTTTCCGGGCTATTTCTCAGCAACTAATGACCGGAATTCAATGAAACTTTATGGAAAGCTTCACTACCAAGAGGAGATGTGCATATTATCAGCGGGTTCTGGTCAGATGATTTTTCACAGAGTTATGGCCCTTCGAAATTTTCCATTAACTGTACATATAGTGCAATTCTTGTCCGGGCTATTTCTCAGCAACTAATGGCCTGCATTCAATGAAACTTTATGGGAAGCTTCACTACCAAGAGGAGATGTGCATATTATCAGAGGGTTCTGGTTGGATGATTTTTCACAGAGTTATGGCCCTTTGAAATTTTATATAAAAGAATTCTTGTACCCCTAACTACTGTGCCCTCAAGACGTTTCCTTTTATCTGAATATATAGTGCAATTGTGACAAAAAAAACCTTTGGGGAGCATCACCCGTCTCCGACGGTTTCTTGTTCTGTATTGTTTTATCTTGTGCAAATCTGTCATTTAAATGAACAGGTAATTTTTGTAGTGAAGAACTTGCATGAATTGGTCTTGGACCAATAGTCTAAGAGAACCAAGAATGAAAAGTTAATTATTTAATGACAAATCTTGTTATATTAGAATAAAATTAATTGTGGAAACACATTCTAGCGAGTGTTTTTAAATTGTCAAATTTAAAAGTACAGCATTTAATATTTTTTTTATTAAATGTGAATATATAACTTAGCTGGGAATTTCTGTTTACTAATTCAACATGTGCGAGGCCTGGTATGGATTGAGCATTTTGTTGTAATGTATAAAATCGAAAACAGATGATTGCTCCTTAAAATTATTAGACAATATAGGCCGGACGCCCAAAAACTACACAATTTAAACAAGACTTGCTCAAATGTATGGTTTAATACATAATAAAATTAACTTGGTGGTTCAGACTGCTTTTTGGTACCACAACTTTTTCCTGGCCAATTTGGGAAAAAATGCCATTTCGGGATTGGGAATTTTTTAGCGCAAAAAGTCCACCTATTTGAGAATCAATAATGTAATATAACTCTTTATAATTATTAAAATTAGAAGAACAAAATCATTATAATTAAAGTTATAATTGGATGTATGTTGTTGAAATCAAATTGAGTTATAATAATCATTAGACACTTGACAATTTAAAAAAAAATTGCAAATTGGGACAAAAAATTCAAATTGGGATTTTTTTTTACAAATTCGGTTTTGGAAAAGGTTCCTTTTTACAGACCTGTAGATAAGCAAGGAAAAGGCCTGTACAATTACAAAATGTATCTTAGCAGTCTAGCATATCCAAATCTATTATACATGTATTGAGGTATGTTTCTGACTCACTGTGATCTAAAAAAAAAATTAGTCTACACAAAAAGTACATTTTGTGTTTGTTGCATCAAGGGGGTTCACAGGGGGTTTATACACGGGCTGGACAGAATGCAAACACTGTTCAGAACTTTATTTTTATGCCCCCAAGGAGGGCATATAGTGATCGGACTGTCTGTCCGTCCATCCGTCTGTCCGTCACACTTCGCGTTTAAGTTTCGAAAAATGCTCATAACTTCTATGTCGTTTCAGATAGCAATTTCATATTTGGCATGCGTGTGTATATGGACAAGGCCTTTCCATACGCACACAAATTTTGACCCCTGTGACCTTGACCTTGAACTTAGGGTCCGCGTTTAGGTTTCGAAATCTGCGTTTAGGTTTCGAAAAAAGCTCATAACTTCTATCAAGCGTTTATAGGGGGCACAAGTCATCTTATGGTGACAGCTCTTTTTTCAATTATGTAAAGTTAATGAAATACATTTGCAAAAATCTTAAGGGCATAAAAGACAGTTTTTCTTGCAGATTGTGCCGATATCTAAAGATTTAAGATTAAATCATTGAATGCATCATAAATAGGTGCAAAATTTCAAGTTGAGTGCAGCATAACCGTGTGTATGAATACTTAACACATTGAATATTTGCCATGAACAAAACACATTATTAAATAAAATAATTCTGATGTATTTCACATTGCCATAAGCAGAATAAAAAAATGTATTTTATGCACTTGTTGAAATTTGTTTAGTGTTTCAAAAAGTTATTTGGAGAAAAGTTCCATGTATCGGTGTGTTTACATTTATAAACTTTCAATTGTGAACCCATCACAGTCATGTGATCCTGCACCTTGATAATTTTTATGCCCCCTTTGGAAGAAAAGGGGGCATATAGTGATCGGACTGTCCGTTTGTCTGTCTGTCCGTCACACTTTGCGTTTAGGTTTCCCTTGTCCCTTGAGATATAACCTTCATATTTGGTATGCATGTGTATATGGACAAGGCCTTTCCATACGCACAAAATTTTTTACCCCTGTGACCTAGACCTTGAACTTAGGGTCCGCGTTTAGGTTTCAAAATCTGCGTTTAGGTTTCGAAAAATGCTCATAACTTCTATGTCCCTTGAGATAAAGCCTTCATATTTGGTATGCATGTGTTTATGGACAAGGCCTTTCCATACGCACACAAATTTTGACCCCTGTGACCTTGACCTTGAACTTAGGGTCTGCAATTAGGTTTCAAAATCTTCGCTTAGGTTTCGAAAAATGCTCATAACTTCTATGTTTCTTGAGATATAACCTTCATATTTGGTATGCATGTTTATATGGACAAGGCCTTTCCATACGCACACAAATTTTGACCCCTGTGACCTTGACCTTGAACTTATGGTCCGCACTTAGGTTTCAAAATCTGCTTTTAGGTTTCGAAAAATGCTATAACCTCTATCAAAGCGTTTATAGGGGGCATATGTCATCCTATGGTGACAGCTCTTGTTTTAGCATATTTAAACAGAGTCCTTTAATAAAAATGCAAATAAAAAGATAAATGTTTCCATGATTGATGGTGAAAAAAAACTATTTTTTGGAATAAAAAAAACGCTTCCTCTTTAAGCAGACTCCTTTACCCAAAATGATATGGAAAACCTTTGTCCATCCGTGCACGTGTGCGTTCATTTTAGATAGGGGCTAACTTTTTATGTTTACCAAACTGTTTCAGATAAAAAAGAAAAGTTCATGGATGACAGTTCAGATGAAGATATCGAACTCCTGAATGCCACGGAAGGCTATCTAAAAGAGGACGACAAAAATACCAACCCATTATATTTGCTTCAAAGATCTGATTCCTCTCAAAATTCCATAAGCTCTGGTTCACTGCATGCTTTGCAAACTGCATGTGGAGCGTTGCAGAAAAAGCTAAAAGAACGTGATAAGAAAATTTATGAACTTACACAGAAAATGAACACTCAGGAATACAAAAGAGGTGTTAACGTGATGGAAGAGTGTTACAATGAGGAACCTCTATCAGCTGCTGGGGCAACAAGTGGGGATGAAACTTCGTTAGCAGTTAGAGGTGCAAATGAAGGTTTGATCAGACATCTGCAAAGAGAAGTACTTATGCGTGACAATGCATTGCAGAAACATAATGAGGAAAATTATAGATTAAGGTATGAGAAAGAAGAAATGGAAAAACGTTTTCTTTTAGAAAAGGACCGATTGGAGGGTGTCATGCAAGAATTGGATAAGCAGTGTGGTGGTCAAGATGCTGAGATTGCTCATTTTAAAAACATCTTGCAAAGTATGGAACAAGAAAACTGTGACTTAAAGGAAAAATTGCTAGTGCTGCAGCGAAATTCTCAGCTGTCGACAGTTAGCCAGTCACAGGTGCAAGAGTTGAGAAATAAATGCAGCATGTTAGAAAATGAAAAGCGGAATCTGTTAACAGACTTTGAATCATTAAGAACTGAGAAACTAGCACTTGAAGCTAAATGTAAGCAACTTGAAATTGAGGCAAAAATTAATTGGAACAATCATCAAGCAAGGAAACAAAGTGAAGAAACAGACGATGTTGATGGAGATATCAGTATTCTACAGCAGGCTCTACAGCTGGTACATACGCAACGCGAAGAACAGGCTAACTTGAAGAAGAAGGTTCAAGACCAGAATGCAATTATCAAGCAAATCACCTCATCATATAAAGGTAGAATATGGACACTTATGGACATAATTTTAACATTTAAATTTAGACTATTCGAGTAAAAGTATTTTCTTTTTTTTAAAATAATTGTATGGTATAGATAGAATTTTGATAATATTATATGTCAGTGTGTTTATTTTCACCATTTTGGGAATGGGATCGGGTCCCTTTGAATTTGGGAAAAATCACGGTGTTTTGACTAAAATTGGGAAAAAGTGTTGTTGCTGTTTTACTAAAAATGCTTCAAACTGAGAATAGAAGTGTTGTCAGTATTATTTTTACTAAGGTTGAACTTATATGGCTGGATGGAAGATGAACAAAATGTTGAAATCTCAATTATTTTTTTTTTTTTTTCGAAACCTTCAAATTGGGAATTTTATGGTCCCATTTGGGAAAAATATATACGATATTCCATTGGGAATGGGGCCGAATATCGGACCCGATATTAAACAACAAAAAAAACAATATATGTATATTTTTTAATAAAACTTATTGTTTAACACAATTGTTCTTAAATTTTGATACATACCACTGAACTTCTAGTTCAAACAAATGGGCTAAAAAAACTGCATACAAATCATTATTAATTGTTTGAATGTATGTGCATTAAAATGTTTCAAACTTAACAATTACAATTTACATGAATCATATGTTCTTTGTTTCAGTACCAAACCGACCATACTGCTCAGATCCGCAGTTTGCTGCACATAACCCATTTCCGGAAAACTCCTACTCCTATAATCGGTTACCACCGCCATCTGGGTACGGCTCCGGCCAATCACATTCAGAGGCAGTGTTGAGGCGACAGTCAACTAATACCAGTGACTTCTCAAGGGCTAAAACCAATCCAGTGGCAAGAGTTGCTGGTGTCAGTGGGACTGTAGTGTCAAGCAACGCTCATGTTCCTCAAATGTTTGCCATGGAAACGAGTCAGCCAAAACTTTCTGCCAACATGGTGGATTCTATAGTTTCTCCAAGAAGTCCAGCGCCTTGCAGGCCTAAAACAAACAATGCGCCTTTATCACCAACAATGAAACACAATGGAACATACTACAAAGTTGAAGTGGTTGAGAATGCATCAAACCAGAATGGACAGACACTGAATAAATTTGGAGGCCAAGCTAGCAGTTCTAGCGCTGTGGTAGCATCAGTGCATCCATTACAAGCATCTAACCAAGTAAATAACCTTGATCAAATGAGGCGCAGCAGTTCTCAAGAACGCAGGTCACAATATTCTCCTGTGGGCGTTGAGTTGAATCAGCGCCTAAGTACCACCAATGGCTATTTTAATGCAGCTTCAAATAATTTAAACCCAAGTACTGGAAATGATTATGAGAATGTTTACAATGTCAAGGCACAACGTGAGGTCAAGAGACAGATAGAGGAACACGAGGAGCCTCGTTTTGTCACGTGTAATACTGAAGACAGTGCTCAAAGCAATGCTGTGGCGGAGGTAAAAATATGCCCATCGTGTAACCAAGAGTTTTCTCGCTTGACCATGGCAGACTTTCAAGTTCACGTTTTTGACTGTTTTGACCAGCAAGATGAGTCCCCAGCAACGCTACAAGCCATGGGTAACGATGATGACAGGACGTGTCCCATGTGTAACGATACGTTTCCCAGTTCCATATCCCAGGAGCAATATGAGCAGCATGTGCTCGCACATTTTGGGGAGGACCCACATATAGACAACTTTGAAATCGTCCATTAAGAGATGGTTTACAGTTACACTTAATGAATTTACTTCCCTTAGAGATAAATGTCTTGTAATAGTTATAGATGTATGTTTAGTTACAGCACACTGTGATTTCTGTGGGTAAGATAAATTAATTGTTGTCATGGATTTGTTCAGATTTGCTTGGCTTTAGATTTTTGGAGTGTTATTGCAAAATTATTTTAATTATATCAATACTTGAACATCAAAGAATTTCTAGCTGATTACATATTGTACTGCTTTTTTTTCTCAAAATATTCCTGATTTGGAGTTCCTGTTCAAGAACTTAATTTATTCTCATTGTAGACTTAGTATATAGTACTATACTCGAATCATTTGATCCAAGATCTTCTGTTGAGATTGATCCTATGAGAAATTGTACAGTGTTTTTTTTCACCAAAATGTGTGCAGACGCCGTTGCCTGGTTAGTTTAAAAATTATTGTTTCCTTAAAATCATGAACATTTAATTCAGTTGTTAAATATGTAAACATAAATTATCAACAAGCACATATTGTCTTCAAACCATATGTAGTCAGGTATACCGGTAAATATATAATAAAACAATAAATTAATATAAATTATTCTTTTCCAATCGTTATTTTTTTTTGTACTGTGCTTATTGGTGTTTTTATGACTTCTTTTATTAATCCGTTTTCATTCAATAAATATTAGTTTTCCCCTGGAACATAAATCAATAGTATTTGATTTTTCCAATATGTTTCATTCTTTTTTATTTAAAGCAATACATGTACTACACGGTATATGATTTGTCCAATAAGTTTCATTTTATTAGCGAGGCTGTTTTCGGAGAAAACCGGAGGTATTGTTATAGCCTGCTCCTTGTCCGACGGCGTCATGCTAAAACCTTTACATTGGCTCTAAAATCTAAGTGCTGTCACCTACAACTTTGAAACTTCATATGTGGATGCACCTTGATGAGTTCTACACGCCACACCCATTTTGGGTCACTAGGTCAAAGGTCACTGTGACCTCTAATAAAAAAAATAATTCTGACAAGCTTTCGCAGCCGAGCGTGGCACCGGTTATGCGGTTTACTTGTTTTGTATATAATATTAAAACATATTGTAACCAATCCATGACAGATAAAAGAATTTAAAGTTCCTTCTGTGCAAGAAAAAATGTCATTTCAATGCTAGGGGTCTCTTTTTTTCATTTAGATAATATTTTTGTCACACATGTTTTTTATTTGTTAATTGTTATCTAAGATTAATCGTACCATGCTTTTGCCAATATAACAGGAGTCTGTGCTTAATATTCCAGGAAGAAAATAATTATTAAAAATAAATGATGTTCAAATTTTTTTATGCCCCCCTTCGAAGAAGAGGGGGTATATTGTTTTGCACATGTCGGTCGGTCGGTCCATCCGTCCGTCTGTCCGTCCACCAGATTGTTTCCGGATGATAACTCAAGAACGCTTAGGCCTAGGATCATGAAACTTCATAGGTACATTGATCATGACTAGCAGATGACCTCTATTGATTTTCAGGTCACTAGGTCAAAGGTCAAGGTCACAGTGACTCGAAATAGTAAAATGGTTTCCGGATGATTACTCAAGAATGCTTAGGCCTAGGATCATGAAACTTCATAGGTACATTGATCATGAATGGCAAATGGCCCTATTGATTTTCAGGTCACTAGGACAAAGGTCAAGGTCACAGTGACTCGAAATAGTAAAATGGTTTCTGGAAGATAACTCAAGAATGCTTACACCTATGATCATGAAACTTCATAGGAACATTGATCATGACTGGCAGCTGACCCCTATTGATTTTCAGGTCACTAGGTCAAAGTCACAGTGACTCGAAACAGTAAAATGGTTTCCGGATGATAACTCAAGAATGCTTACACCTAGGATCATGAAACTTCATAGGTACATTGATCATGACTGGCAGATGATTCCTATTGATTTTCAGGTCACTAGGTCAAAGGTCAAGGTCTCAGTGACTCGAAATAGTAAAATGGTTTCCGGATGATAACTCAAGAATGCTTACGCCTAGGATCATGAAACTTCATAGGTACATAGATCATGACTGGCAGATGACCCCTATTGACTTTCAGGTCACTAGGTCAAAGGTCAAGGTCACAGTGACAAAAAACGTATTCATACAATGGTTGCCACTACAACTGACAGCCCATATGGGGGGCATGCATGTTTTACAAACAGCCCTTGTCTTTGGTGGAAACACAAGCCTTAAAAGAGTTTAAAGAGTTTTTTTTTCAGAATCAGGATTTTGCCTCAATTAAATGGGCCGTGCTCTGTGAAAAGGGGTTTTATGCGTGTCCCAGATTTGCCTGTGGCACACAGGCTAATCAGCGACGACACTTTCGGCTTTTATTGTATTTTTCGTTTACAGAGTCTCTTCTTCGCAAAAATCCAGTTTTGGCAGAAAGTATCGTCCCTGATTCGCCTGTGCAGACTTCGCAGGCTAATCTGGGACGACATGTTATCCACATGCATTAAACCACCTTTTCACAGAGCATGGCTCAAATGTTTATACCTACAAAGAACCCTGCTCTTAAGTCAATTGTATAGCCAAGTTCACTGTACACTCGGTATCCTGACCTGTTTATAATATCAGGTGTCTATTTAGACTTACCAGGTATAAATATTCCATGGTATCAATACAATGAGTAACTTTCTTAATAGATTCTTGCAAGATAGTCTTTCAGATTTGTAGCTTTTAGAATTTATATTGTACAATTTTCTTGATTAGCTTTAGCATGTTATACAAGTTAAAGACAAGGACAGTCTGGGCTTGTTTGTGGATTTCTTTTTACATATTTTGGACAAAATTATTATTTATATCATAGCTGCTTTTGTTTGTGGCTTTCTTTAAACAAAGCATATAGATTGTAGTGTTCAGTGCAACACAAATTATTTTGTGTTAGCTGTAATTTTACCACAAAGTATACATTTTTTTCACGCAAAATACGTGTTACAAATTTTCAATGTAGACTTTACATTATTTATCTCCGAGCAATAGTTAAAGATGATATACATACCTTCAAACGCACAATGCAATTAAAAATTCAAGATCTTTGATTGGTTGCGAATATTTTAGAATAGAGTTTCAAGACTAAAAGGAATTTTTTTTAGAAATCAGACCATAGGGCAATATAAATTGATGTGTGGATGTCATTTTAAAATACTAGATCATTTCTTGACACTTATTACAATTGTGTGTAAAATTTTGGTTTCAAATGCAGTTCAGTTACTTTCGCAAGTAAATTAATCAACTAGATGTACTCCTTTGTTGTGTTTGTAACGTATAATTATACATGTACTTGTTGTGCATAAATATGATAACTGATACCATTTTCTGCATTTGGAAATGTATGTTGATTTCCAACTCATTTTACATTTAAAGGCAGTCTTTGTGTTAATTTTTATTTGATTTTAAAATGTGAAAAGTGATAATAAAAACCTTAAACAAGAGCTGTGTTTGTGAATTACAATGCCCCCAACCAAAAAATGTGCAGCTCCACGAGATACACACGCATGCCAAATATCAAGTTGCTATCTTCAATATTGCAAAAGTTATGGCCAAGGTTGAAGTTTTGGGACAGACACACACATACAAATGACAGACAGACAAAACATACAATGACAGACATACACACACATACAATGACAGACAGGCCAAAAACAATACGCCCCCGATCATTCGATCCGGGGGCATGAAAAGGCTGGTTATAGTTCCTTAGTGTAAATATTTGTACACAACATAAATTAGCAGCTCCATGTACCATTACCCAAACTGTTAATAAAATATTACCGGTAATTAATCGTAACAATGTACATGTAGTTAACACAGGAACAAAAATACCCAGATGTGAGATCAAATATGACATAGGAAAAAACAAGAGATGTCTTCGTCAGAAACACTATGCTCTCTATTGCGCCGCTTTGAAATAAAATTACAATATATCATTTGGCAGGTTCAGAAATTATCTCCCTTTAATAGCTTATTACTTCCCTTGGATTTATTTTTTGACTTTTGACCTCAAAGAATGACCTTGACCTTAAAATTTGTTTTTTATTATATTTAAACAAGGGACAAAATTGTCACAAAACCAGGTTTTCATTGTAAAAAAAAATCTGATAAAGGGAGAAAACTCAAACTGAACTTTTGAAATGAACAAACAAAATTAACCCCCTTTGTAAGTTTGTTTTTAAAAAAAATCTATTTTTAGTTGTGGCGACCTTGACATTGGAGATATTGACGTGATTCTTTCGTGCGACACACAGTCCCATGATGGTGAACAAATGTGCCAAATGATTTTAAAATCTCACAATGAATGACATAGTTATGGCCAGGACAAGCTCATTAATGACCTTTGAACTCAAAGTGTGACCTTGACCTTGGAGATATCGACGTAATTATTTCGCGCTACACACCGTCCAATGATTGTGAACAAATGTGCCAAATGATTTTAAAATCCGACAATGAACGACATAGTTATGGCCCGGACAAGCTTGTTCCGCCAGCCAGCCAGCCCGCCCGCCCGCATGCGCCAATCTAATAACCAGTTTTTTCCTTCGGAAAACCTGGTTAAAAATATTACTTCCCTTGTGAAATTGATCTGTACCTGCAAAATGGTATAAAATAGAAATTATCATCCTTTAAAGCTTGTTACTTCCCTTGGATTTTGTTTTTTGACCTTTGACCTTGAAGGATGACCTTGACATTGACCTTTCACTACGCAAAATGTGAAGCTTCATGAGATACACATGCATGCCAAATATCAAGTTGCTATCTTCAATATTGCAAAAGTTATGGCCAAGGTTAAAGTTTTGGGACAGACACACATACAGTGACAGACAGACACGAACATACAGTGACAGACAGGCCAAAAACAATATACCCTCGATCATTCGATCTGGGGGCATGAAAAGGCTGGTTATAGTTCCTTAGTATAAATATTTACAAGTACACAACATAAATTAGCAGCTCCATGAACCATTACCTAAACTGTTAATAAAATATTACCGGTCATTAATCGTAACAATGTACATGTAGTTAACACATGAACAAAAATACCCAGGTGTGAGAACAAATATGACATAGGAAAAAAACAAGAGATGTGTTTGTCAGAAACCTGACAAACACAATGTCCCCTATACTGTGCCGCTTTGATGCATGTTTTTTTTACCTCTGACCTTGAAGGATGACCTTGACTTTTCACAACTCAAAATGTGCAGCTCCATGAGATACACATGCATGCCAAATATTAAGTTGCTATGTGAAGGGACATAGAAGTTATGAGCATTTTTCAAAACTTAAATGCGAAACCTAAACGCAAAGTGTGACGGAAAGACGGACGGACTGAGGGTCACTATATGCCCTCCTTTGGGGGCATAAAAACTACCCATCACAGAGTTAACAAACATTTTTAATATATAACAGGTAATTTGTACAAGTAATGAAATAAAAAATAATGAGATGGTGGACATAGGGGGTAATAAAATGATGAACTACAAAGGCGAGACAGTTAGAAAGGGAAATAATGGCTTTAGAAATAATTTCATGACCAAGACAAAGACCTAGGTCTGTCTTTACAAAAAAAAACTCCTAAACTAAGGTCTAAGAATACAGAATATTGTTTTAATTGGAGTTTTCAAGAACTGCTTAAATTTGGAGTCAAACTTCTTGTACCTCCTCTATCTTTATCATTTTACACACAGAATATTTTCTAAATGGCATAATTACCAGTGGTAACCTGTATATATTCAAACTCTGGATTCATTTTTCTCAGTTCTAAGACTATTCTTTATTTACAGTCTAATAATGGTTTTGTGAATCTGGACCCAGGTCCTCATATTTCCAGCGCTCTACCAACTGTTCTAGATAGCCCTTCAAGAGAGCTTGAATAATTTCCCAAAATCAGGATTGAACCTGAAATCTCTTTATTTCCCAAAATCAGGATTAAACCCAGGACCGCTTGATTGCTTGGGGGAAACCACATACACTGTGCAACTGTGACATTGACTTTGACAATCACAACCTGTTTCTAGGGCATCTCTGTACAAGATTTCTGTATAAATATGATAAATGTAAACTGTAAATGATTTAATATAAATCTGAATGAATGTGTGACATTATCTATATTTTTTGCAATTCTCATGGCATCTGAATTCATGCTTACTTGTACAGAAACAACCAGTCTCAACATGGATACAATCAGCTTTAAGGATGTTATTGAAACAATACAATCAAATGTATAGTTGTTTTCCTCACAGCCATTTAAAACAATGGTGCTATTACAAAGCAAACAGGAACATATTTTGAGCTATTATAGTTTTAATTTCAAACAAAATACTGGAACATACACATTAGTGACAGAATAGCTATATAAAAGCACTATTGGTAAAGTGTAAGAACACTACTATAATATCAGAACAATGTGCATCCTCACTCCTGTCTGAAACCAGTCAAGTATTGTTGAAAACATCAACTGGTAAGTCCCTGTTAAACATGGCATATTATGTAATGGCTATATCATGTACACATTTTACTTGCTGTCATAAGGTATGGAAACTTAATCAACAGTCTGTGACATCAATAATTAAATGATGATTATCAATAAAACGTTTATTTTTTTAGATTTTTTTATTTCTGGATATTTGATCTGCCTGTTTAAATAAAATACATATGTTATTTTCTGAATCTATGACAAAGTGTTTCATTTGTCATTTTGCCAAACTGTGGACACGTCTCTTTAACATCCAGTTTCTCAAGTCATTTTTTACTTCCTGGTCAATGTTTACTATTTTGTAAACATCATCTCTCATTTACACAAGTTTTCACATCACAGCTCATTCAATGAGGAATACAAACCAAAACTATGGGAAAACTACGTCACTCTTCCTTAAAGTCATTCATCAACTGTCATCAAATTTGATGTTCTAATAAGAGTAATAAACCCTCATATTTCCTTAAATACATTGTATTTTCATCTTTCATCTCACTGTCATCACATTATCAACATTATTCATCTCCTTGAAGGGTAGTTTTTTTCCCCATTTAATGCAGACAATCATTTCCTTTTACATTAATGAAACAGTTTAAAATGCAATTAAATCATATGTTAATGAACAACATCACTACTTACATGTTTATATATGTAACATTAGTGGCTGAATTGTCAATTATCTGCAGTGAAAAATCACTTTCATTACCATCAAAGGAACGGTAGAGAAAGCCTTGTTGGTCACATAAGAACAAACGATTGCTAAACCACTTCCTCTAAAATCAATATGTAACTTCATCTGATAATAGCCCTGAACCAGGGTAAAGGGGGCTTCATGCATGTGCTTTAAGGTTCCTTACTGTGTTAAGATCTTCTACAATACTCATGTTAGGTAAATAAGTTTTATATTATTGTCCATTTGTTTAATTTTCCTGTTATCCATGATATATATGGATGATTCTCTACATATGCTTACTTTTGTCCTTTTAAAGATCAGGTTTTAAATGTATATCAAACTTTGAGGATACAGAATTTTAACAGTCCATTTAAGGTGTGTATCAATTTTGTTTCCAGTTGCAATCATATCTATGTTTATCTATCGACACAATGTAAATGTTGATCTTATCTCAAGATTTATCTCTCTTTGGTGATTTTGCTGTTAACAGACACGTTAACAGACACGTGAATGAAAAATGGATTACAAAGGAGTATATATGTCTAATCTTTGTCTGGTCTGAAGAGTAAAATCACTTCCTCAAACATCAAAGAAAACACTAAGAAGGCCCCATGGGTCACATGAGAACCAACAATAGCACTATACAACAGTAAAACAATGGTGGCTTATCACTGCCAGTGTCCACTTAAATTCCTCATACTACCATTACAGGCATGAAATACTGCAGGGAAACGTCGTCATTCATCAAATAGAAATGCACCACTTTGTTGTCAACAATATCTGAAAATAAAACATAAAAACAACATCCTTACAATGACAGCTAAACATCAATGGAAAATGACAAACAATATGAATATAACCATTAACAATCAGCAATCCAGTAAGCCAAAGAAACTGCGGTTTCAAACGGAAATGCCCATTATTGTGACCACAAATTTCTTCAGTAACATGAGTTACTATTTCAGTAAATATTTTACATACAAGTAATTAATCAGTTTAGTTCTAATCGCAAAAGAACAAATAACCTAGGAAGTCAGTGGCATAATGGTGCTTTATTCCACATTCAAGTCCATAAAGTGAAATACACAAACTTCTTCACCACTCTTTAAACTCGTCAAGCTTGAATTCTTCCAATTTATCACAAGAAAAAAAGACTGGTAGTAAATTCCTGCACAAATGAATGGTATATTTCACATTCTAACACGGCATGCAACTTGTTGTCTATAGACAAAGAAAGAAATCAAGTGTGGGTTACTGTAAACATATAGAAAATCGTCGGTATGAAATTTCGTGGTTTAATAAAAAACAACTAATTCGTTGACACGTAATTTCGTGGATTTTAAATAAAAAATAAAAAACTAATTCGTTGATAAGTAATTTCGTGGATTTCAAAATTTCGGGGAAGACTGACCGTCATAATAATTAAACTTTGATTAAAACAACCAGAGTTATAACGAAGCATAATAGGCTAATCTGTGTTGACATCAAGATTTGAAGATTTGCACTGAAGCATGAAAGTGTTGCCGATAATTGTTGATAAGAGCTATAAAGCGGCGCACATGTGGGTCCCCGCTCGCTACGGTAATTGCCGTGTTACCTCGTTAAGATGTTGTTTGACAATATTTGCAATTCTCAGCGCAATCAGTCCCCTAGTAGTAACAATTGAGTAATAAGGTCCCCAAAATACACGTGTGAAAACCGTTATGTCTCTTTTGACTTTAATTGGCACAATTTGACATGTGATAAATCTGCAAACTGTTAATTTGATATTTGATATTTTATATAAACACACAACTTGTTATTCATCCTAAGTAATCATTAACATCGATGTTCTTATCATACTAAGTAATCATAAACATCTTAGTTCAAACATATATAATTTACATCAAATGGGTGGAAAATATTAATTAGTCAAGATATAGTGAAATGTGACCTACTGAAGTAAAGTAACAAAAACAAATATCTCCGATAACCAACAACAAAAGAAATTGTCGGAAATGACATTCGAAAATGACCAATTTGGGATTAAAAATGTATAAATAATCGTTGGTACTTGAATTTGTGGTTCATCGGACCAACTAAATCCACGAAAATTCGTACACACGAAATTTAATGGTTTTACAGTATTCTGCAATAACTTATGGGTGGAGCTTAATGTTTCGAAAATAGTTCTGAATAAATAAAGAAAATGTTGCATTAAATGCATGTGCTAAAATCCGCTCTAAAAGAAATGTAATAAATCTAGCATGTATATAAATGTAATGAAACAACAAATTGTATATTTGGTGATAAGTGGCATAACCACGCCTACATAGAATGTTATTTGTTAGGAAATGTAATTCAGAAAACATTTATAGCATGTCAGCTTTTCAGTAGCATCAATAAACGTAACGTCATTAAGTTTCTACGATTGTTGTTTTCAATGAAAGTGATGTCATCTGCAAAATATTTATGAATGAAAACGACGTCATATGTTTGTACAATTCAATGACGTCACTAAATAGTGAACTTTGTACTAAGAATGGCGGAGTATTAAAAAATATAGTTCACGTCCTAAAGCTTGAACCAAATCAATCAGAATCGTGTTTGAATCGAAATAATATTTTTCTATGATGGTTTGTTATCGAATAACCCACAGTAAGTTGTATAGATGCGTATTATCAAATAACTTGTGCTTCGTACTCGTAATTTAATTCCTACGCATCTATACTCCTTACTGTGGGTTATTCGACAACAAACCATGATAGAAAAATATTATTTCTTAAACAGAATACAATACTAGAGGCCATTTCACTCACTGCATATAACACGATTGGGGCTGACTTGCTGACCCGACAGAAACTGAGCAAACCTCCTGATGTCGATTCGTACCTCTGCAAACTCCTCAGGATCCATGCTGGGATTTAGCTGCTGTGGTGCACCCCCATTGCCTGGAATACATCACCGGTACTCATTGAAATCTATTCATGTATGCTCACAAGCAGCTTCCCAGTAGGTCTCTAGACCCCGAAGGAGGCATTTTAACACTTTCAGGACTGCAATTACGATTTGTTTGAAAAAAAACATCATTGGTAGTTGGGTGATATCAAAATAATAGACAAGTTGCTTGCGTAATTGTGCTTATTTATGGATCAGCAATTGACAAGTCACTAAGTAATTGTTCCTGCTATCTTAAGTTTCCTTGTATAAAATGCTTATTCCGCCACACAGACAATCTTTGTTTGTCTGACCATGTTTTTTTCATTTTGTCGTATATACAGGCCGATATTTGGCTTCATTAACTATCTCAATAATTATTTTTCAACAAGGGCTGTTTGTAAAACATGCATGCCCCCCCATATGGGCTGTCAGTTGTACATGTAGTGGCAGCCATTGTGTGAATACGTTTTTTGTCACTGTAACCTTGACCTTTAACCTTGTGACCTGAAAATCAAGATGGGTCATCTGCCAGTAATGATAAATGTACCTATGAAGTTTCATGATCCTAGGCCTAAGTATTCTCGAGTTATCACCCGGAAACCATTTCACTGTTTCAAGTCACTGTGACCTTGACCTTTGACCAAGTGACCTGAAAATCAAGAGGGGTCATCTGCCAGTCCTGATCAATGTACCTATGAAGTTTCATGATCCTAGGCCTAATTGTTCTTGAGTTTTCATTCGGAAACTATTTTACTGTTTCAAATCACTATGACCTTGACCTTTGACCTAGTGACCTGAAAATCAATAGGGGTCATTTGCAAGTCATGATCAATGTACCTATGAAGTTTCATGATCCTAGGCCTAAGCATTCTTGAGTTATTATCCGGAAACCATTTTACTATTTCGAGTCACTGTGACCTTGACCCTTGACCTAGTGACCTGAAAATCAATAGGGGTCATCTGCCAGTCATGATCAAAGTACCTATGAAGTTTCATGATCCTAGGCGTATGCATTCTTGAGTTTTCATCCTGAAATCATTATACTGTTTCGAGTCACTGTGACCTTGACCTTTGACATAGTGACCTGAAAATCAATAGGGGTCATCTGCAAGTCATGATCAATGTACCTATGAAGTTTCATGATCCTAGGCGTAAGCATTCTTGAGTTATCATTCGGAAACCATCTGGACCGACAGACCAACATGTGCAAAACAATATACCCCCTCTTCTTCGAAGCGGGGGCATAAATATTTAAAATTATTTCTTGAATGATTGCCCAAAATGACAATCTAAAATACTTGCTTGACAGTTTCAAAACTTTTTATAATATTTTTTTCCAAAATAGTAGAAAAAACCACTGTAATTGCTCGATGGACCTCTCTTGTACAACATTTACACACTGTCAACAGTGTTTGTCCAATATTTTCCTACAAAGACTATATATCCTAAACTGTTATGTCAATACCTACCTGATGCTGGGTTAAGCAGGTCTTGAAAGTGTGTGCTGACAGACACCATGTCTGTTTCTACAGAAACCTTGAACTCTCCCTGGTGATTGGCTGAGAGAAGCTGAATATATGAGGTATATATAGTGCAAGTTGGATTGTATATTATTGTTTTCATTGACATTCTAATAGAGGTGTAAATTGTAAAATGTCAAAAATGTATGAACCATGCTTGAGCCAACTGTTTCAAACAAAACTTTTCTTGCTAAAAAGCATATTACGCTAAATGAGATATAACGTATTAACATACATTTATTTAAAGATTTGTTGGTTCAACTGCATGTCTGCACATGATGAAAGGTATCATAGTAAGATGAATAACATGAAACCAATAACACAACTTACCAAGGTGTTGCTAAGGTTTTTCATCTTTTCAATGACATTCTTCAGGACTTTAATCTGTGGCATCACTATGCTGACCTGAAAAGTGAAGAAATCATTTCACAAAAGTTACTTGAACAGTGAAGATATCACATCACAAAAGTTACTAGAACAGTAAATTAATCATATCACAAAAGTTACTTGAACAGTGAATAAATCAGATCACAAAAGTTACCTGAACAGTGAAGAAATCATATAACAAAAGTTATCTGAACAGTGAAGACATCATATAACAAAAGTTACTTGAACAGTAAAGAAATCATATCACAACTTGAACAGTGAAGAAATCATACTAAGTATCACAGAAGTTACTTGAATAGTGAAGAAATCATATCACAAAAGTTGCCTGAACAGCGAAGAAGACATTTCACAAAAGTTACCCAAACAGTGAAGAAGTCATTTCACAAAAGTTACCTGAACAGTGAAGAAGTCATTTCACAAAAGTTACCTGAACAGTGAAGAAGTCATTTCACAAAAGTAACCTGAACAGTGAAGAAATCATATCACAAAAATTTCTTGAACAGTGAAGAAATCATATCACAAAAGTTACTTGAACAGTGAAGAAATCATTCCACAAAAGTTACCTGAACATTGAAGAAATCATTTCACAAAAGTTACCTGAACAGTGAAGAAATCATTTCACAAAATTTACCTGAACAGTGAAGAAGTCATTTCACAAAAGTTACCTCAACAGTGAAGAAGTCATTTCACAAATGTAACCTGAACAGCAACAAAGTCATTGCATAAAATTTTCTTGCACAGTTGAATACCCTTATTGCATGCGCTTATTGCATACCCTATTACCAGTAATGTGATTAGGACATTTTTAAGAATAGTCCCAACATAAGAAGATATATACTTACAAGTAAGATGATTCTTTGACATACAACTCAAGATAAAGAATACATATCCTTAACATTTCTTGTTAAAAACAGGTTGAATATTTACTTCTTACTGATTGTATCCACAATTTCTAGTTGAAACATTGTTAAAATTACTGGCTTATGCCTTATGTAATGTGTTACAAAGAATATTTGCAAACAACAAACTATTGAGTCTATGCACATTTTTTATTGAAATAAGTCTATTTAGAGTGAGTTTTTGAAAACGGCCCTTGATTTCATGCACTCACATCAAAGTTAGGTACTTCCGGTTCCTGGTACTCTGTCCACAGTCTCCTGGGAACCACAGACACTGGTATGTCATGCACCACCACACGGGAATGGGCACCCAATGTTGGCTAACAAAGAATATTATATATCTAATGAATTCCATTATGACTGGTTTTAACCTAGTAAAAGTGTCTGCTTCCAATGGAAGACAGCATTTTCTATACTTCACAGATCTTCATGTAATGAACAATAAACAAGTATACAATTTCACAAAAATAAAAAGGGGCAAAGTACACGAGAGGTATGATGCATCTATTGAGCATAGGCTTAATAAAGATGTCTGGCATCTACAAATGAAACCTTTAATGCGTACAGTTTGGCCAAAAACTGATATCTCCCCTGGTAAATTTTTTTCCAAAACATTTCCCGTCAGTAAAACATGGCCCTATATAACTGTAGTAAAATGACACTTACCAAATCCACCTCGATGGTGATGCAAGGCGCGTGTTTCTTGGTGAGCTTCACCTTGACCCACTTTGCGGTCTGCGCCGTCTTAAGGGCCTTCACCAGGTTCTCTGGGGCAAGCTCCAGATAGATCTCATTTTCCTCTGCCGATACACCTTCCATGGCATATTCATCAAAGAAGTGGCCCTAGGGCAAGACTTTCAACTATATGCGCTTTGCTCTGAGAAAATTGCGTTTAATGCATATGCGTTAAGTATCATACCAGATTGCACAGACTAAAAAGGGATGTTACTTTCCACTTTTATGGATTTTGTTGTTTTAACAAAAGTCTCTACTACAGGAATATCCAGTTAAAGCAAAAAGTGTCGGCCCTAATTAGACTGTGCGGACAACATAGGCTAATCTGGGACAACAATTTATGCACATGCATTAACTCTTTCAGTGCTGGAACGTTTCCATGGCGTCTCATCAGGATCCAAACTGTTTGCTATTTTGATAGTATTCTTTGAAAAAAATCTAAGAAAATGCTAATTTTAGAAATTCAGGAGACGACATTTTAGCAGACGACAAATTTCCCAGCATGCAAAGGGTTAAGCTCGCTTTTCCCAGACCAAGGCTCATACAATCGATAAAAGTTTTTTTGGTAAATATTTAAAAATTACATGCCTTCAGCTACTAATTCTTAAATTAAGTTAGATTTCTTAGTGCAACATTGTTTTTGACACACTCTATCATTGCACCTTCTCATCCTTCCTTACAAGGTTAGCAAATCTGAACAGAATTATTAAAGTCAACTAGATTGCTAGGCCAGGAAATGGCTGCAAAAAAGATTAATTACCAAAACCCCAGTGTAGTTTTATATCTGTTTATCAATCATATCATTTACATTGAAATAAAACATTATATTGGTGTTAGTGCCTTTTTCTATTGCTGTCATGGGTTAAACTATTGGATTCATTACAACTGCCAAATATGCATATTTTTTCTCAAATTTGTGTTTAAAATATAAATTATAAAATATATAAATAAGAAAATCAAACATGAATATTGTGCGTGTATATTTTAATAAGCAGGTCCTTCCGTTCCTGAAGCTGCAATAAGTGTGGACCCCGAGTGTGTCCCATCACTTCTAACTCATTAACTTGCTCGACTTTCAAAAGGTTGGGATATATTTTGAATTTTAACCGCAATTTCCAGCCATTTAGTTATTATTCAAATATTTGTTCAAATTTGGTGTGAAGTTGTGTTGTAGGGGGAAGTAGGGGTACCCGCAACAAACCATAAATGTCTGGTATGGCCTGTTATTTTTACCATCAAAGGCCCTGTTCCTATAAGCTGATATATATTGTATTACTTCAGTAATGACTGTGAATTAAAAAATGATTAAGCAGTACAAGACAAAAATTCTGGATTTAATACATTCTAATATACAATCCCCTACCTGTGGTAATTCACACCAAATCTGTACTCCACCATTCACTACCTTCTCAGACAGAATTAAATACAGGGCAGTAGGAGTTATTCTCAGAACGCAGGTCTTGATCAGTTTTGATATTGTTGTAACAACTCCTGTGAAAAAATAAACATGCTAATCAAATATTATTCTTTGATTCTTATAGATATACATTAAACAATGCACATAAAATTACAGGTTAATGGGCTATACAGTTTCACAATTTTTCTACAGATTTCCGGCACCACTTACATGTTGATGCCGACACTTAACTATTGTCATGCGCTAACATTACTACACTTTAAAATTAAAATAAACACAACCAAAATGAGGAAAAAACAAGTATAATTGCATTTTAACATCTAACTTCATCTAAAATAATCAAAATGTATCCATATTCCATACATTTCATATGTCCTCTTTATTGAATTTCCACATAAATTGCAAAGTTAAGCAGACAACTGCGCCTCTGAAAACACATTCGTTTGCATTCATTTTCAAAAAATCGCTTTCTCCCAATTCTCAGAAAATATTACATGAAATATTCTATTATAAGAATTGTCCGAGCACATCGGGTTAGGTGATGTACTCATGTTCAGTGGGAAAACCCCTTCCCAATTATAAGACGCTTACTTTATCAAATCCTTAAATAGTGATATGCCCAAATTTAGTTGAACAAATGTCAAGCATATATGTTCATGAAAATCTTGAGTTGCTCAAAAGAAGTTTGAACTATAGAACAGAAACTTGTAAAATTGTACAAAGAAGATATAAAATAATTTAATGACTGTTTCAAATATGTTCAGTGAATCAATTTCTTATATTTTTGGTGGCCTAATGTCTATTGCAATCGGGTGTTCTACCTTTTAGGTGTGACATCACGATAAATGGTAACCATGGGCATAGAGGATGTTATTGCGGGTGTGTATGGAACCATCAGATTAGTTTGGAAAAACAACACTGTAATTTAAATAAACAATTGATTGATTTAAAGAGAATTCAGTAAATCTTTGAAGGTTATTGTTGGATTTTTTGCATAAATTAAGAAATTCTAATCTCATTTTCTTAACGGTACTTAACTGCTAGATACACATAATCAGAGGATATTAAGTGGAAACGCTTTGTGACCATGGTCAGTGTGTAATGCTTAATGCCTTTTGATCCATGGGGGCATGAACATATTGGCAAGTTTGCCAAACAGGTCCCAAATTATCAGTACCCATTTTTCTAGTACTAGTAGTAGCAGTAGCAACAACAATGACAATCATAAGTTGTTTAGCACTTTTGTTTAGATAAACACACTATTTCTGAAAATCTTGACAACTGATTTTTTATAATTACGACATTATTCCGATACACTATTGCATTACGTGTAAAGTGTTGAATACAGGTGATATCAACAAGTTTTCCACGGAAACGCATTTCTCTTTTTTTTCTTTGGTTTTCACTATTTCGAAATTTAGCGCAATGAAGAGTTCAAAGAGCAGATAACCCCAAAGTAACACGCCCTTCTGTATAGTGACATTATTTCCATTCCTTTAATACTTATTTGCTTTTGACTTCACGTTTACGCCTTTATTTTATATTTACGATATAATCATGACATTCTCATTAGAACTCAAAAAATAATGATAATGCAAACAAGTTATTGTTAACAAAAAAATGTGTTTATACTGTAGGGTAGTATTTAAGTTATGCTTACTTAATCGGATCGATTCGCCACGAATGGTATCAGCAATCGATATGAATTATTAGTTTCGGTCTAAATATCAAAAAAGAACGTTATCAAGGTAAGAAAAGTATGTTTTAAAACGAAATCAATGATGACATTTGTTGATTAATAGCATACAAACGTTTGGTTTCGTGTTATATTGTTCAATCACTATTCGTACTCAAAGTGTTTCACAATATTCGTAATCGTATAACCTATGAAGTAAAAATCATTTCCAAAATATTGTTCTTCTTGTTTAGAGTCTAGATAATTGTTTCAGTACAGATGTATTTCACACATGCAAATTGAATAAATGATTAAAATGTTAACAACAATATTTTAAGGAGTATTGTCATTTCTATGATGATATGAAATATCTTAATTATAAATTAATTTAGTTTTGTTGTTGCATAATAGTTCGTTGCAAAATTCGAAAACAATGCATGATGATTTTTACGACACCAGTCTTTGTTTGTTGCACTATAAATAACATGTACAATCAATATGTAAAAATCCAGACACATATTTATTGAGTTTGGATTAATTACAGATTAAGGTATAATTTCATTAAAAGAAGAGATAATAGTCTGAAATGTAGACACTTAAGATACGCCAGATAATATCACAAAATGTGTTTGTTGGGTTTCATAAAGATTTAATCTCTCACTAAATTTAGAACTCAATGGTTTTTATCAAATTTCTTTTCCTTAAAAATATAGGCAGATCTGCGTTTGAGCTAGACCTCTGCTGTTGTAAGTTATTAAAGATCCGTTCATGATAAGTCAATGTTAATGTTAATGTTTATTCCGATAGTTAGTTATGGAAAATATGATAACAGGCTAAACATTTGCCTTTGATACTTGCACTTCTATCAGGTATCAGGACCCTTATTCATATGAGCCTCGCTCTGTGAAAATGTGGTTTAATGCATGTGCGTACAGTGTTGTCCCAGATTAGCCTGTGCAGTTTGCACAGGCTTATCTGTGACGACAATTTCCGTCTAAACTGGATTTATGCAAAGAAGAGACTTTCTTGAAACGAAAAATATCATAAAAGCGGAAAGTGTCTTCCCTGATTAGCCGGTGTGGACTGCACAGGCTAATCTGGGACGACACTTTACGCACATTCCTTTAAACCCCTTTTCACAGAACACGACCTATATTCATAGCGCTTCTTCGAGTGCTGAATGAACACTTACGGGGTTTACCATTAAAAGGTTATGATAAAATTAACAAACATATATAGATGCTGCATTTTTGTTAAATGTTCCATAGATCTTTTAACCATAACAGTTTGGTTTTGGATCTATTATCAACTTTTAATATCATGTGAAAGCAGTTGTAATCAGTGAGCGTATGTAGAGGTACTACGTAAATTCAAAATGTTCAGTCTACTCTAGTAATGAAAACATTCATGAGCGATTAAGTTATGACTTAAACTGTGGGTGATATCAAATAAAAATGATAGTGGCTTGTATGTTAACGTTATATATGATACATAAGTTTAAGATGAGTGTTATGTATTTTAAAGGTTTAATTTGACACATATGGGACTCTTTTATATTGTTTATATAAAATAAGATGATATAACCTGTTTTTTCCTGTTCTTTAATGAAAATTTAAGAATATTTAACTTTCCGGTTTCCACCACAGAATTCGTTCTCAGCCAATAAGAAGTTCCTGACTTACTTAATGTAAACATTGCAGACTAATCTATTTTGAAATCACAATTTATTCATAATGTTTTGGGTTTTTTCAAATTTGGGTCCTGTAGCGAGACCAATTTCCAATGGAAATAAGTATGTATTTTTCCCAAATGGGAACTAATAATTCCTCATTGAATGTTTTTAAAAAGTGTACTGTGTTAGTTTTACTCAGTTTCCAATAATCAATGATTGTAAATACTTTCAAGTGACCAATTTAATCACCCTGTACCTTTTAACTCAAAATACCGACAAGTTAAAACTTAATTATTTCACTATTCTTGTTTGTGGCACTGTTTTCATATATGTTTCTTTATGAAATCTTTCAGAACATGCATAAGGTGCAACATAGTGATGTTCACTACCTTCTCAATGCAACATAGTGATGTTCACTACCTTCTCAATGCAACATAGTGATGTTCACTACCTTCTCAATGCAACATAGTGATGTTCACTACCTTCTCAATGTTTGCTGTGTTTTGGGGCAGCATACTTTGCTTACCATGCCCTGGATGGACACAGGCTAGAAACATACACTCTGAAAACACACAATGGGATGCTGAAGAGAAGCTGAGTTTAATTTGGACAGTGCATGTAAAAACAAATGGTAAACTTTCAAACACAGAAACTGCCAAAAACATTGCACAAGATCTCAATATGACTTTTATAGGGAAAGTTCGTGGTTTTGACAATCATTTTACTCTGACACATTTTGTTCGTACTGTGGACAATCATACAATAAAATCAGCTCATGCATACCATGACTGTTCGTACACAAACTTGGAAAAAAGTTTGTTGAAAGCAAATGTGGAGAACCAACTGACAGCGCATGCTGATATACTATGGTTTAGTCATGAACTTATTCTGTCAAGAAACAAGCGATGGTTTCAAGTGAATTTCAATTTCATGGATTTCACAGACCCTTACTATCGACAGCAGTGGCATTTGGTAGGTATACCTTTTCTGTTCACAGTGCTCCAGCTAGGATTTGAAAAGGGCAGGGGGGCTTTTTTGTCAAAAGGGCACTTTCGACGCGCAGTATTTTGTGAAAAGGGCTCTTTCGATGCGCAGTATTTTGTGGAAAGGGCACGTTCGAGCGAGCTGGTGTTTCTGGAATGCTTTCTATTGCATGTTAATTTATATGTTATAAATAATTGTATTATTCCCATTATTATTAAACCATTCAAATATAATGTCTACAATGAGGATTAAACTAATTACAATGTAATAAGAAATTTATGGGGGGGGGGGCAGGGCGGAGGTTCGGGAGGGCAGGGCGCGGCGCCCTTCGATTTAGGCCTAGCTGGAGCACTGTGTTCATATTGACATCATACAGGTTTGATGTTTAATCTCTGATAGAAATCTCATAATTATTTTCATGTGAGTGCCATCATGCTTTCTGGAGCAACTGAAACCAGGTGTTAGCCATGCTTTGCTATTCCAATATAAAACATGTGGAACTATCCTTAGCTTATGATATTTCACTGCTTGCACATACAATTTGAATATGCAAGTAATCATTTAAAAGCATCAATATTGAGTGACAGTGTATATAAATTGTTTTTGTAGATGCTGATGTAAACATCTTTCCCTTTCAGACAAACACCATGGAAATAAACATGGACATTAATGTAACGGCTGTGTGGAAACATAATATCACCGGAAGAGGAATCACAGTTGCTATTGTGGATGATGGTTAGTTTCAGGGAAAAGATCAAATGTGTCATGTTCTGAGAAAACTGGGCATAATGCATGTGCGTAAGTGTCATCTCAGATAAGCCTGTGCAGTCCGCACAGGCTAACCAGAGACGACACTTTCCGCTTTTATGGTTTTTTTTGTTTAAAGAAAGTCTCTTCTACAAGAAAATCCAGTTAAGATGGAAAGTGTCGTCCCTGAATAGCCTGTGCGGACTGCACAGGCTAATCTGGGACGACACTTTACGCACATGCATTATTCCCAGTTTTCTCAGAAAGCGACTCAAATATAAAAATAGAAGGTCTCAGTTAAAACAAGGCTTATCAGGGATGACACTCTCTGTGTTTATTGAATTTTTATTTGAAAGGATGTTCCTTCTAAACAAAAATCAATTTCTATGTGATAAGTGTTGTCCTTTCTAAGCCTGTGCATAATGCACAGTCTAATGTGAGATGATATTTTATGTCTGGTTATCCAAAAGTGCGGCTCATAAGTATTCTGTGTTCTCGCAGTGACTTTAATTATGTTTTGGCGTTAATGGAGAAGTAAGTAAAGTTGATCTATAATGAACCATAGCATGCTTTCAAGTCTTTCAAATCTGTATGCAAAAGGTATTCCTTGGATTTAATTTATAATGTTTTAATGGTATCGTTAACAGTGAGGGGTTTTAGTTAATCTGAGGCTGAAATTCGGTCTCATTCTCAATTACAAAAAAGTATTTTTTTTTTCCCAAAAGGACTGCCTTAAATTCTGCACTAAAAGTTTCAACAACAAAACAGTTAAATAAATCCAAATGTTCAATCAATCTCCCATCAATCTATGCTTAGTTGAACCAAAGCAAATATAATGATAAAATTACTTAAATTATGAATTTGATGCTTTTCGTAAAAAACGCATCTCAATGTCACATACACTGTTTATAGAAAAAACAACGCCATTTTTCACAGTAAAAAATCCCATTGCTGCATTCCTCAGTCATAAATTGCATTCAAATCCACAATTGTATAAGTTTCTCTTTAGTTCAAAAGTCATACTTTTATTGTCATTACACTGATTATTATGTACTCCATGTTATAACATGTCTCAGAAATTATCACTGTCATGTGTTTCATTCATTTTGAATCCTCTTAAAGTCAGGTTGTCAAATGCTGATTTGAATTGTTTCCTGTCAATGTACAGGAGTAGAGCACACCAACCCAGACCTAGCTGGAAACTACAATAGTGCAGGCAGCTGGGATCTCAACGATGATGACCCTGACCCTATGCCTGAGTTTTCAAATCGTGAGTTCATTTTTGAAAGCATACCTGATATTTTTCTTATCAAGCATGAGCATTGATATCATATGCTTATATTTCAGTATGAAAGAAGAAATTCACTTTTTATAACATAGTGCCTTGATAATATTAGAAACATATGATAAGTAACATTAACTTATGTTAACTTCCTAGAAAAAACAGCAAAGTGCTGCAAGATAAAAAATTCCCATTGAAGTAAATTGTGAATGGCATATTCCTTAACACAGTTTGGCACATTAATTATGTTGTCTTATCAGCTAATTTCTACTGTTTCAGCCTCAAATCACCATGGCACTCGGTGTGCTGGAGAAATATCAGCCATTCCCAACGATGTCTGTGGTGTAGGAGTTGCCTATGGGGCCAAGTTCTCAGGTACATGTGGTGAAGGAATTGCCTATGGGGCCAAGTTCTCAGGTACATGTGGTGTAGGAGTTGCCTTTGGGACCAAGTTCTCATGTACATGTGGTGTAGGAGTTGCCTATGGGGCCAAGTTCTCAGGTACATGTGGTGTAGGAGTTGCCTATGTGGCCAAGTTCTCAGGTACATGTGACATGTGGTGTAGGAGTTGCCTATGGGGCCAAGTTCTCAGGTACATGTAGTGTAGGAGTAGCCTATGGGGCCAAGTTTTCAGGTACATGTGGTGTAGGAGTTGCCTATGGGGCCAAGTTCTCAGGTGCATGTAGTGTAGGAGTTGCCTATGGGGTCAAGTTTTCAGGTGCATGTAGTGTAGGAGTTGCCTATGGGGCCAAGTTCTCAGGTACATGTATTGTAGGAGTTGCCTATGGGACCAAATTCTCAGGTGCATGTAGTGGAGGAGTTGCCTATGGGGCAAAGTTCTCAGGTACATGTGGTGTAGGAGTTGACTATGGGGCCAAGTTTGCAGGTACATGTGATGTAGGAATTGCCTATGGGGCCAAGTTCTCAGGTAAATGTGGTGTAGGAGTTGCCTTTGGGACCAAGTTCTCAGGTACATGTGGTGAAGGAGTTGCCTATGGGGCCAAGAAGTTCTTAGGTACATGTAGTGTAGGAGTTGCCTATGGGGCCAAGATCTAAGGTACATGTGGTGTAGGAGTTGCCTATTAGGCCAAGTTCTCAGGTACATCTAGTGTAGGAGTTGCCTATGGGGCCAAGTTCTCAGGTACATGTAGTGTAGGAGTTGTCGATGGGACCAAGTTCTCAGGTACATGTGGTGTAGGAGTAGCCTATGGGGCCAAGTTCTCGGGTACATGTGGTGTAGGAGTTGCCTATGAGGCCAAGTTCTCATGTACATGTGGTGTAGGAGTTGCCTATGGGGCCAAGTGCTCAGGTACATGTGGTGTAGGAGTTGCCTAGGGCCAAGTTCTCAGGTACATCTAGTGTAGGAGTTGCCTATGTGGCCAAGTTCTCATGTACATGTGGTGTAGGAGTTGCCTATGGGGCCAAGTTCTCAGGTACATGTGGTGTAGGAGTTGCCTTTGAGGCCAAGTTCGAAGGTACATGTGGTGTAGGAGTTCTATGGGGCCAAATTCCCAGGTACATGTGGTGTAGGAGTTGCCTATGGGGCCAAGTTCGAAGGTACATGTGGTGTAGGAGTTGCCTATGGGGCCAAGTTCTCAGGTACATGTGGTGTAGGAGTTGCCTATGGGGCCAAGTTCTCAGGTACATGTAGTGTAGGAGTTGCCTATGGGGCCAAGTTCTCAGGTCCATGTGGTGTAGGTGTTGCCTATGGGGCCAAGTTCTCAGGTGCATGTGGTGTAGGAGTTGCCTATGGGGCCAAGTTCTCAGGTGCATGTAGTGTAGGAGTTGCCTATGGGGCCAAGTTTTCAGGTGCATGTGGTGTAGGAGCTGCCTATGGGGCCAAGTTCTCAGGTACATGTAGTGTAGGAGTTGCCTATGGGGCCAAGTTCTCAGGTACATGTATTGTAGGAGTTGCCTATGGGACCAAATTCTCAGGTGCATGTAGTGGAGGAGTTGCCTATGGGGCAAAGTTCTCAGGTACATGTGGTGTAGGAGTTGACTATGGGGCCAAGTTTGCAGGTACATGTGATGTAGGAATTGCCTATGGGGCCAAGTTCTCAGGTAAATGTGGTGTAGGAGTTGCCTTTTGGACCAAGTTCTCAGGTACATGTGGTGAAGGAGTTGCCTATGGGGCCAAGAAGTTCTTAGGTACATGTAGTGTAGGAGTTGCCTATGGGGCCAAGTTCTAAGGTACATGTGGTGTAGGAGTTGCCTATTAGGCCAAGTTCTCAGGTACATCTAGTGTAGGAGTTGCCTATGGGGCCAAGTTCTCAGGTACATGTAGTGTAGGAGTTGTCGATGGGACCAAGTTCTCAGGTACATGTGGTGTAGGAGTAGCCTATGGGGCCAAGTTCTCGGGTACATGTGGTGTAGGAGTTGCCTATGAGGCCAAGTTCGCAGGTACATGTGGTGTAGGAGTTGCCTATGGGGCCAAGTGCTCAGGTACATGTGGTGTAGGAGTTGCCTAGGGCCAAGTTCTCAGGTACATCTAGTGTAGGAGTTGCCTATGTGGCCAAGTTCTCATGTACATGTGGTGTAGGAGTTGCCTATGGGGCCAAGTTCTCAGGTACATGTGGTGTAGGAGTTGCCTATGAGGCCAAGTTCGAAGGTACATGTGGTGTAGGAGTTCTATGGGGCCAAATTCTCAGGTACATGTGGTGTAGGAGTTGCCTATGGGGCCAAGTTCGAAGGTACATGTGGTGTAGAAGTTGCCTATGGGGCCAAGTTCTCAGGTACATGTGGTGTAGGAGTTGCCTATGGGGCCAAGTTCTCAGGTACATGTAGTGTAGGAGTTGCCTATGGGGCCAAGTTCTCAGGTCCATGTGGTGTAGGTGTTGCCTATGGGGCCAAGTTCTCAGGTGCATGTGGTGTAGGAGTTGCCTATGGGGCCAAGTTCTCAGGTACATGTGGTGTAGGAGTTGACTATGGGGCCAGGTTCGCAGGTACATGTGGTGTAGGAATTGCCTATGGGGCCAAGTTCTCAGGTACATGTGGTGTAGGAGTTGTCTTTGGGACCAAGTTCTCAGGTACATGTGGTGAAGGAGTTGCCTATGGGGCCAAGTTCTCAGGTGCATATGGTGTAGGAGTTGCCTATGGGGCCAAGTTCTCAGGTACATGTGGTGTAGCAGTTGCCTATGGGGCCAAGTTCTCAGGTACATTTGGTGTAGGAGTTGCCTATGGGACCAAGTTCTCAGGTACATGTTGTGTAGGAGTTGCCTATGGCACCAAGGTCTCAGGTGCATGTGGTGTAGGAGTTGCCTATAGGGCCAGGTTCTCAGGTACATGTAGTGTATGAGTTGCCTATGGGGCCAAGTTCTCAGGTACATGTGGTGTAGGAGTTGCCTATGGGGCCAAGTTCTCAGGTACATGTGGTGTAGGAGTTGCCTATGGGGCCAAGTTCTCAGGTACATGTGGTGTAGAAGTTGCCTTTGGGGCCAAGTTCTCAGGTACATGTGACATGTGGTGTAGGAGTTGACTATGGGGCCAAGTTCTCAGGTACATGTGGTGTAGGAGTTGCCTATGGGGCCAAGTTCTCAGGTACATGTGGTGTAGGAGTTGCCTATGGGGCCAAGTTCTTAGGGACATGTGGTGTAGGATTTGCCTATGGGCCAAGTTCTCAGGTGCATGTGGTGAAGGAGTTGCCTATGGGGCCAAGTTCTCAGGTGCATGTAGTGTAGGAGTTGCCTATGGGGCCAAGTTCTCAGGTACATGTGGTGTAGGAGTTGCCTTTGGGGCCAAGTTCTCAGGTCCATGTAATGTAGGAGTTGCCTATGGGGCCAAGTTGTCAGGTACATGTGGTGTAGGAGTTGCCTATGGGGCCAAGTTCTCAGGTCCATGTAATGTAGGAGTTGCCTATGGGGCCAAGTTGTCAGGTACATGTGGTGCAGGAGTTGCCTATGGGGCCAAGTTCTCAGGTACATACTAGGCTGATGTTGCTTTTGAAAATCATGAACTTGTTGGAAATCAACAAATGCCAGCCATTGCCTCTTACATATTTTTGAAGAAATTATTAAACTCAAATTGTGTTGTTGTCTTGATGGATCTTAAAGATATCACAACTATTAACAGTGGATACTAGTAATTGTGGGACTTACTTTGCATAATTCTCCTTTACAAAATCAAGAATGTGTTACATGTAGCTGTAATATTCTTGATTTATATGAACGAACATTTTGTTTTTATCTTATATTTAGATTGTGACATAGGGGTTATCAATTAATTTACAAATACCGAAAAGATTGCTGGGCTTTGTGCTTGTTTATTTAATAGCTGTTATTGGGTCATATCCCTTGTAGCAATAAGTATATTTTTCCTCAATCCAGACCTTTACTTCCAAATTGATGTTTGAAATTGAGCAATACAATACAGAAATAAATAAATACAGTAACAACTATTTAACTGGTATGTTAAATTAAATATTTTTCTGTTTGATTTAAGTTTTGTTCATATTTATTACAAGTTCTGAATACTAAAACTCAATCTCAATGTAAAGTGTTCATGTGTGCACATCTGTCACTCCCCTGACAGGTCACAAATAGAATAAAATGAATCTTGCTTTGGGAAAATTGGGCTTTATTAAAGTGTGTAAAGGGTCGTCCCAGATTAACCTTTGAAGTCTGCACAGGATAATCAAGGACACTTTCCGCTTTTATTATATATTTTGATTATAAGAAGTCTTCTTGGCAAAAATCCAGTTTAGGCACAAAGTGTTGTAACTGATTAGTCTGTGCAGACTACACAAGCTAATCTTAGACAACACTAGACACACTTGCATTAAGCCCCATGTTCACTCATGGTGTGTCTCCCCTGACAGTACACACATGATTTGCCTCCCCTGACAGTACACACATGATTTGCCTCCCCTGACAGTACACACATGATTTGCCTCCCTGACAGTACACACATGATTTGCCTCCCCTGACAGTTCACACATGATTTGTCTCCCCTGACAGGCATGCGGCTCCTGGACGGTCCCCTAACTGATAGTCTGGAGGCTCAGGCATTCACAGAGAAGATCCAGATCAACGATATATACAGCTGCAGGTAGCAAGGAGGATTGTACACAGCTTGGCATTAAATGCAAATGTAGGAATATTTAGGGTTGAGGGCAAAACTATTTGAGCCTTGTTAGGGTGTGTTAAGTGTCGTAATGCACAGGCTAATCAGGGATGACACTTCCTGCTTAGGAAGTCTCTTATACCTGAACATCCGGTTTAGGCTGATAGTGTCGTCCCTAATTAGCCTGTGCAAACTGCACAAGTTAATCTAGGATAGCACTTAATACTCCCAGCATCTATCCCAGTTTACATAGAACATTGCTCATTTCCTGACTTATTGAAATGTTAGCAGAGACATCAGTACCATCTATAACCTTGATTTACCAGTGCAATGCATCTACTTTTATATTGGTTGCTTTATGACTTCAACAATCAAGTCCGGTGAGTCACCTTAAGCGCGTTTTGAAGCTCTAAGGATAAGTTAAAAGATTGATGAAAGTTTTATCATGTCAACACTTGAAGGCACATTAAGAAACTTTCTAGTATGTTTCCTGAGTAAACCAGTAGTTGGTAACCTGAATAGGGATCAAGCCCAAGACCTTCTTGTCACAGTGGGGTCCATAGCTGTTTATACCATTTGACTGTTATATATGCTCAATGTTTTGCCATTCTGTCAATATATGTTTGCAAGCCTAAATATTTGGATGGTAATAGGCATTTGTAGATATTTACATCACCTTAGAAAATGCGTCTATATGAGTATAAAGTGTTATCAGTTTATGGATAAAGCACTTCCATATGTCTAAGGAGATTACATTTTAACTTATTATGCCCCCCTTCGAAGAAGAAGGGGTATATTGCTTTGCACATGTCGGTCTGTCGGTCGGTCGGTCCACCAGGTGGTTTCCGGATGATAACTCAAGAACGCTTGGGCCTAGGATCATGAAACTTCATAGGTAGATTGATCATGACTCGCAGATGACCCCTATAGATTTTGAGGTCACTAGGTCAAAGGTCAAGGTCACGATTACCCGGATTAGTAAAATGGTTTCCGGATGATAACTCAAGAACGCATACACCTAGGATCATGAAACTTCATAGGTAGATTGATCATGACTCGCAGATGACCCCTATTGATTTTGAGGTCACTAGGTCAAAGGTCAAGGTCACGGTGACCCCAAATAGTAAAATGGTTTCCGGATGATAACTCAAGAACGCATACGCCTAGGATCATGAAACTTCATCATTAGATAGATCATGACTCGCAAATGACCCCTATTGATTTTGAGGTCACTAGGTTAAAGGTCAAGGTCACGGTGACCCGAAATAGTAAAATGGTTTCCAGATGATAACTCAAGAACGCATACGCCTAGGATCATGAAACTTCATAAGTAGATTGATCATGACTCGCAGATGACCCCTATTGATTTTGAGGTCACTAGGTCAAAGGTTAAGGTCACTGTGACCCGAAATAGTAAAATGGTTTCCGGATGATAACTCACGAACGCATACGCCTAGGATCTTGTTAAAATTGACCATACCATGAACTATAGACATGCAAGACATGTTTTTCATCCCCAGTGATACATACATTCCTGATTGTTTTGCCCTTGAGTAAAGCTGACAAAGCATGTTAGGGTTTCATGTATGAGTCCTGTTTGTGACAATCACAAGTTTCCTTGTTGCTGTCTCTATTTCACAGCTGGGGTCCAGATGATGATGGAAGAACAGTCGACGGACCTCATACGTTAGCTGCAGTATGTAGATGTTCGTTGACTTATTCATTCCAACAATGTCTGTCATTATGAGCACTGCTGGCTAAGAAGTAAAGAAGTTTATGTTTGAACAAAATGCTGTTGATGAGTAGTTACTATTTAAATAGTTTGGGTTTTGTTTTAACTTTTTATATTGTTAATATATCCTGTCTGTCTGTCTGTCTGTCTGTCTGTCTGTCTGTCTGTCTGTCTGTCTGTCTGTCTGTCTGTCTGTCTGTCTGTCTGTCTGTCTGCCTGCCTGCCTGCCTGCCTGCCTGCCTGCCTGCCTGCCTGCCTGCCTGCCTGCCTGCCTGCCTGCCTGCCTGCCTGCCTGCCTGCCTGCCTGCCTGCCTGCCTGCCTGCCTGCCTGCCTGCCTGCCTGCCTGCCTGCCTGCCTGTCTGCCTGTCTGCCTGTCTGTCTGTCCAAAACTTTAACCTTGGTTAAAGTTTGATAACTCTTGCTATATTGAACATTATAGACTTATTTCATGGATGCACGGTGAACAGTCTAAACTTTTTCCCAAGGTATAAGGGATGACTTTGGTACTGTTGCCCGAGGCCGATAGGCCGAGGGCAACGGTTCCAAATGTCAGCCCTGATACCGAGGGACAACAGTTTAGACTGTTCACCAAGCATCCATGAAATAAGTGTTTTATTACCTGATCAAATTTCCAACATAGAATAACAGCAAACTAAATTTTTATTTACACACAACAGTAATAGATAAAATAAATAATTTTGACTGTTTAACTGTAAAATGACGTCATTTTTTCGACGAAATGACGTCATTATTCCAGCAGGCAACAGTTCAAACTGTTGACCCGTCAACAGTTCGATCTGTTGACCCGTCAACAGTTCGATATTCACCGGTAACAGTTTAAAACATTGCAAATTTCTTTTTCGACGAGGAAATAGCAAAAAATAATTAATTATCATTTATATAAGACATCAGGTAATAAATCAACTTGATATTTAGTAGTATAATTTACCATGCACGTGTATCTCATGGAGCTGCTCATTTTGAGTGGTGAAAGGTTAAGGTCATCCTTCATTGTCAAAGGTCAAATATCATTGTATTTTTATGCCCACGGATCGAAAGATATTTTGTTTTTGGCCTGTCTGTCTGTCTGTCTGTCATTTATTCATTCATACATTCATTGTGTGTGTCCCAAAACTTTAACCTTGGCTTAAGTTTGATAACTTTTGCATTATTGAAGATAGCAACTTCATATTTGGCATGCATGTTTATCTCACGGAGCTGAACATTTTGAGTGGTGAAAACTCAAGTTCAAAGTCATCCTTCAAGGTCAAAGGTCAAATATAATTGTATTTTTCTTTCCTAAAACTTTAATCTTTGTTAATGTTTGGTCATAACTTTGTTAATATTGAAGATAGCAACTTGATATTTGGCATGCATGTGTATCTCTTGGAGCTGCATGTTTTGAGTGGTAAAAGGTCAAGGTCATCCTTCAAGGTGAAAGGTTAAATTTATGGCTTCAAAGCGGCGCAATAGGGGGCATTGTGTTTCTGACAAACACATCTCTTGTTCTTTCCTAAAACTTAAACCTTCATTAAAGTTTTATCATAACTTTTTTAATATTGAACACATCAACTTCATATTTGGCAAGCATGTGTATCTCATTGAGCTGCACATTTTGAGTGGTGAAAGGTCAAGGTCATCCTTCAAGGTCAAAGGTAAAAAAAAAAAAAAAAACATTTCTCCATTCAATCTCTTACTTTTTTCTTATGGAGCTGTACATTTTGAGTGGTGAAAGGTCATGGTCAACCTTCAAGGTCAAAGGTCAAAATACAATAAACATAAATTTTCATAACTTTTTTAATATTGAACACTTAATATTTGGCATGCATGTGTATCTCGTGGAGCTGCAGATTTTGAGTGGTGAAAGGTCAAGGTCAATGTCATCCTTCAAGGTCAAAGGTCAAAAATAAAATTAAAAAAAAATTCATTTCTCCATACTTACTTCTCGTGGAGCTGCACATTTTCAGTGGTGAAAGGTCAAGGTCAACCTTCAAGGACAAAGGTCAAAAAATAAAAAACTTAAATTTTCATAACTTTTCATGCCCCCGGAGCGATGCTCAGGGGCATATTGTTTTTTGCCTGTCTGTCATTCCGTCATTCTGTAATTCTGTCCCAAAACTTTAACCTTACAATAAAGTTTTGCAATAACTTTTAAAATACTGAACACAGCAACTTGATATTTGGCATGCATGTGTATCTCATGGAGCTGCACATTTTGAGCGGTGAAAGGTCAAGGTCAAAGGTAAAAAAAAAGCTGCGCATTAGGGGGCTTTGTGTTTCTGACAAACACATCTCTTGTTTTCTTAATGATTTAAAAAATAAAATAAAATCATATTCATTGTATATTTAAGCATTCCTTGATAACTAACTATTGCAACTGACAGTGTCTGTATTTTTTGGTAATACTATTAAACAAATCAATATGACACATTATCTCACTGATAACATAAACATGATGAATTGTTGTTTTGTTATTCTAATTTTGAAAGGCTGCTATGAAGAAGGGCATTGACTTTGGTCGTCATGGTTACGGCAGCATTTACGTGGTTGCTAGCGGCAACGGGGGCCATGAAGGGGACAACTGTAACTATGATGGATACGCAAACTCACTGTACACCGTCACAATAGGTAAGAGTACATACATTTTCCTTTGTTCAGTTTATTGATTGTCTCTAGAAAACAGTTTTAAGAAGTAAACATTTTTTATCTGAATTTTGTTCATTGATTTTGATATTATTAGATCAATTTGAATTGACAGGCTGTTGTTTTTCCGCAAATAGTTTACACTTCTTATAAATTTTTAAGATGAAATAATACCACAAATATTCTGCTTACTCGAATTACTATTAAATGGCTTAATGGCTAATCACATATTTGCAAGTATTTTGATTCAATAATATTGCAGCATGAATATGATTAATATGTAAAGTGCCTCTTCTGTTAATGTGTTTGTTATAACATGCTTTTATTAAAAAACTATAGCAAATATGTTGCTTATAAGCTTTTCCCAAGGGCCCAGCAGTGTAAGGGCACACACGTACTTATACCTCTAGAAATCTCATTCATATCTTTATGTACTTGTTTTGGCATTAAAGTTGTGTAAGTAGTGTCATTAATGAAGGAGATTTACAAAAAAGGAGAAATAAAAACCAATGTAAATGTAAAGCAATGAAATCCTAGGGAAAGGCCTGTTAAAAATTGAGCCACATTCAGGGAAAACTAGGCTTGTGACCCAGGGACAACACTTTCAGCTTTTATTGGATTTTGGGTTTAAAGGAAGTTCCTTATAAACGAAAATCTAATTAAGGCGGAAAGTGTTGTCACTGATAAGACTCTGCAAACTGCAGGCAAATTCATGGGGCCCTTTTTTCCCAAAATGAGGCTCAATTGCATATAAATCTCAACAGGTGCTGTAGACGAGACTGGTCATATGCCGTATTATGCAGAGGAATGCGCCTCCATGCTGGCTGTCACATTCAGCAGTGCAAGTGGTGGATCTAACAGAGATATTGTAAGAAATCACTGTCACATTCAGCAGTGCAAGTGGTGGATCTAACAGAGATATTGTAAGAAATCACTGTCACATTCAGCAGTGCAAGTGGTGGATCTAACAGAGATATTGTAAGAAATCAAGATTTAATTCGAGCTGCGCTTTCAGAAAGCTGAGATTCATGCATGAGCGTAAAGTCTCATCCCAGATTAGCCTGTGCAGTCCACACAGGCTAATCTGGAACAATACTTTCTGTCTGATGCGGATTGTTAAGAAGGGAATTCCATTTATCTTAAAATATCATAAAAGCCAAAAGTGTCCCTGATTAGCCTGTGCAGGCTTCACCAGCTAATCTGGGACAACACTTGATGCACATGCATTAAGCCCCTATTTCCAGAAAGAGGCTGATATGCATTAATAGGATGTGCGTTGTACAATAGCATGCTATGTTGTGTGGAAACCGTTTTACTTTGTGTAAAATACTATTATTTTTTTCAAAACAATAATATGTCAATAAATGTATGTATTTGATGAGCTTTTTATCAAACGAAGAATATGAGTATTTGAAAATTGTAAATTTGAAGTTTGACCAATGAAAATGCAGAATTACTTGTTTGTAAATGTCCTATTAGCTAAAAGCAAAAATTATAGCTGTAATGGATTTGGTTTCTTTTGATGACACAGTTCAATGCCTAATTGTGGAAAGTGTTTTTCTATATTATTGAATAAATATCTCAATTAGCCTTTTAAATTGTATAACATTCAAGCTGAAATACATAAGCTCCAACCATTAGCTAAATTTCATATCTCAGTAATACTGCTGCTGGTTGCCAGGTAACCACGGACTGGACTTCAGGGGCTGCGGCTGACCGTACAGGCTGCACCCTCCATCACACAGGCACCAGTGCAGCTGCACCAATAGCGGCCGGCCTCGTGGCTCTCATGTTGGAGGTGCAGCCATGTCTCACGTGGAGGGACGTACAGTACATCATCATACTGACAGCTCTCAGGGTAAGCCATTTCTCACGTGGAGGGACGTACAGTACATCATTATACTTACAGCTCTCAGGATAAGCCATTGCTCACGTGGAGGGATGTACAGTACATCATTATACTTACAGCTCTCAGGGTAAGCCATTTCTCACGTGGAGGGACGTACAGTACATCATCATACTGACAGCTCTCAGGGTAGGCCATTTCTCACATGGAGGGACGTACAGTACATCATCATACTTACAGCTCTCAGGGTAAGCCATTTCTCACGTGGAGGGATGTACAGTACATCATTATACTGACAGCTCTCAGGGTAAGCCATTTCTCACGTGGAGGGACGTACAGTACATCATCATACTTACAGCTCTCAGGGTAAGCCATTTCTCACATGGAGGGACGTACAGTACATCATCATACTTACAGCTCTCAGGGTAAGCCATTTCTCACGTGGAGGGATGTACAGTACATCATCATACTGACAGCTCTCAGGGTAAGCCATTTCTCACGTGGAGGGAGGTACAGTACATCATCATACTTACAGCTCTCAGGGTAGGCCATTTCTCACATGGAGGGACGTACAGTACATCATCATACTGACAGCTCTCAGGGTAAACCATTTCTCACGTGGAGGGAAGTACAGTACATCATCATACTGACAGCTCTCAGGGTAAACCATTTCTCACGTGGAGGGATGTACAGTGCATCATTATACTGACAGCTCTCAGGGTAAGCCATTTCTCAGGTAGAGGGATGTACAGTACATCATTATACTAACAGCTCTCAGGGTAAGCCATTTCTCACGTGGAGGGATGTACAGTACATCATCATACTGACAGTTCTCAGGGTGAGCCATTTCTCACGTGGAGGGATGTACAGTACATCATCATACTTACAGCTCTCAGGGTAAGCCATTTCTCACGTGGAGGGATGTACAGTACATCATTATACTTACAGCTCTCAGGGTAAACCATTTCTCAAATGGAGGGATGTACAGTACATCATCATACTGACAGCTCTCAGGGTAAGCCATTTCTCACGTGGAGGGATGTACAATACATCATCATACTTACAGCTCTCAGGGTAAGCCATTTCTCACATGGAGGGATGTACAGTACATCATTATACTGACATCACTCAGGGTAAGCCATTTCTCACGTGGAGGGATGTACAGTACATCATCATACTTACAGCTCTCAGGGTAAGCCATTTCTCACGTGGATGGATGTACAGTACATCATCATACTGACAGCTCTCAGGGTAAACCATTTCTCACGTGGAGGGACGTACAGTACATCATCATACTTACAGCTCTCAGGGTAAACCATTTCTCACGTGGAGGGATGTACAGTACATCATTATACTTACAGCTCTCAGGGTAAGCCATTTCTCACGTGGAGGGATGTACAGTACATCATTATACTTACAGCTCTCAGGGTAAGCCATTTCTCACATGGAGGGACGTACAGTACATCATCATACTTACAGCTCTCAGGGTAAGCCATTTCTCACGTGGAGGGATGTACAGTACATCATTATACTGACAGCTCTCAGGGTAAGCCATTTCTCACGTGCAGGGACGTACAGTACATCATCATACTGACAGCTCTAAGGGTAAACCATTTCTCACGTGGAGGGATGTACAGTACATCATTATACTGACAGCTCTCAGGGTAAGCCATTTCTCACGTGCAGGGACGTACAGTACATCATCATACTGACAGCTCTCAGGGTAAGCCATTTCTCACGTGGAGGGATGTACAGTACATCATCATACTGACAGCTCTCAGGGTAGGCCATTTCTCACATGGAGGGACGTACAGTACATCATCATACTTACAGCTCTCAGGGTAAGCCATTTCTCACATGGAGGGACGTACAGTACATCATCATACTTACAGCTCTCAGGGTAAGCCATTTCTCACGTGGAGGGACGTACAGTACATCATTATACTGACAGCTCTCAGGGTAAGCCATTTCTCACGTGGAGGGATGCACAGTACATCATCATACTGACAGCTCTCAGGGTAAGCCATTTCTCACGTGGAGGGACGTACAGTACATCATCATACTTACAGCTCTCAGGATAAGCCATTTCTCACGTGGAGGGATGTACAGTACATCATCATACTTACAGCTCTCAAAGTAAACCATTTCTCACGTGGAGGGACGTACAGTACATCATCATACTTACAGCTCTCAGGGAAAGCCATTTCTCTCATGGAGGGACGTACAGTACATCATCATACTGACAGCTCTCAGGGTAAGCCATTTCTCACGTGGAGGGACGTACAGTACATCATCATACTTACAGCTCTCAGGGCAAGCCATTTCTCACGTGGAGGGATGTACAGTACATCATCATACTGACAGCTCTCAGGGTAAGCCATGTCTCACATGGAGGGACGTACAGTACATCATCATACTAACAGCTCTCAGGGTAAGCCATTTCTCACGTGGAGGGATGTACAGTACATCATCATACTTACAGCTCTCAGGGTAAACCATTTCTCAAATGGAGGGATGTACAGTACATCATCATACTGACAGCTCTCAGGGTAAGCCATTTCTCACGTGGAGGGAAGTACAGTACATCATCATACTGACAGCTCTCAGGGTAAGCCATGTCTCACATGGAGGGACGTACAGTACATCATCATACTTACAGCTCTTAAAGTAAACCATTTCTCACGTGGAGGGAAGTACAGTACATCATCATACTGACAGCTCTCAGGGTAAACCATTTCTCACGTGGAGGGATGTACAGTGCATCATTATACTGACAGCTCTCAGGGTAAGCCATTTCTCAGGTAGAGGGATGTACAGTACATCATTATACTAACAGCTCTCAGGGTAAGCCATTTCTCACGTGGAGGGATGTACAGTACATCATCATACTGACAGTTCTCAGGGTGAGCCATTTCTCACGTGGAGGGACGTACAGTACATCATCATACTTACAGCTCTCAGGGTAAGCCATTTCTCACGTGGAGGGATGTACAGTACATCATCATACTAACAGCTCTCAGGGTAAACCATTTTTCACGTGGAGGGATGTACAGTACATCATCATACTGACAGCTCTCAGGGTAAGCCATTTCTCACGTGGAGGGATGTACAGTACATCATCATACTGACAGCTCTCAGGGTAAGCCATTTCTCACATAGAGGGACGTACAGTACATCATTATACTGACAGCTCTCAGGGTAAGCCATTTCTCACGTGGAGGGAGGTACAGTACATCATTATACTAACAGCTCTCAGGGTAAGCCATTTCTCACGTGGAGGGACGTACAGTACATCATCATACTTACAGCTCTCAAAGTAAACCATTTCTCACATGGAGGGATGTACAGTACATCATCATACTGACAGCTCTCAGGGTAAGCCATTTCTCACGTGGAGAGACGTACAGTACATCATCATACCGACAGCTCTCAGGGTAAGCCATTTCTCACGTGGAGGGATGTACAGTACATCATCATACTAACAGCTCTCAGGGTAAACCATTTTTCACGTGGAGGGATGTACAGTACATCATCATACTGACAGCTCTCAGGGTAAGCCATTTCTCACGTGGAGGGATGTACAGTACATCATTATACTGACATCTCTCAGGGTAAGCCATTTCTCACGTGGAGGGATGTACAGTACATCATCATACTTACAGCTCTCAGGGTAAGCCATTTCTCACGTGGAGGGATGTACAGTACATCATCATACTGACAGCTCTCAGGGTAAACCATTTCTCACATGGAGGGATGTACAGTACATCATCATACTTACAGCTCTCAGGGTAAACCATTTCTCACGTGGAGGGATGTACAGTACATCATTATACTTACAGCTCTCAGGGTAAGCCATTTCTCACATGGAGGGACGTACAGTACATCATCATACTTACAGCTCTCAGGGTAAGCCATTTCTCACATGGAGGGACGTACAGTACATCATTATACTGACAGCTCTCAGGGTATGCCATTTCTCTCATGGAGGGACGTACAGTACATCATCATACTTACAGCTCTCAGGGTAAGCCATTTCTCACATGGAGGGATGTACAGTACATCATCATACTTACAGCTCTCAGGGTAAGCCATTTCTCACATGGAGGGACGTACAGTACATCATTATACTTACAGCTCTCAGGGTAAGCCATTTCTCACGTGGAGGGATGTACAGTACATCATTATACTGACAGCTCTCAGGGTAAACCATTTCTCACGTGGAGGGATGTACAGTACATCATTATACTGACAGCTCTCAGGGTAAACCATTTCTCACGTGGAGGGATGTACAGTACATCATTATACTGACAGCTCTCAGGGTAAACCATTTCTCACGTGGAGGGACTTACAGTACATCATCATACTTACAGCTCTCAGGGTAAGCCATTTCTCACGTGGAGGGATGTACAGTACATCATTATACTGACAGCTCTCAGGGTAAGCCATTTCTCACGTGCAGGGACGTACAGTACATCATCATACTGACAGCTCTAAGGGTAAACCATTTCTCACGTGGAGGGATGTACAGTACATCATTATACTGACAGCTCTCAGGGTAAGCCATTTCTCACGTGCAGGGACGTACAGTACATCATCATACTGACAGCTCTCAGGGTAAGCCATTTCTCACGTGGAGGGATGTACAGTACATCATCATACTAACAGCGCTCAGGGTAAACCATTTTTCACGTGGAGGGATGTACAGTACATCATCATACTGACAGCTCTCAGGGTAAGCCATTTCTCACGTGGAGGGATGTACAGTACATCATCATACTGACAGCTCTCAGGGTAAGCCATTTCTCACGTGGAGGGATGTACAGTACATCATCATACTAACAGCTCTCAGGGTAAACCATTTTTCACGTGGAGGGATGTACAGTACATCATCATACTGACAGCTCTCAGGGTAAGCCATTTCTCACGTGGAGGGATGTACAGTACATAATTATACTGACATCTCTCAGGGTAAGCCATTTCTCACGTGGAGGGATGTACAGTACATCATCATACTTACAGCTCTCAGGGTAAGCCATTTCTCACGTGGAGGGATGTACAGTACATCATCATACTGACAGCTCTCAGGGTAAACCATTTCTCACGTGGAGGGATGTACAGTACATCATCATACTTACAGCTCTCAGGGTAAACCATTTCTCACGTGGAGGGATGTACAGTACATCATTATACTTACAGCTCTCAGGGTAAGCCATTTCTCACATGGAGGGACGTACAGTACATCATCATACTTACAGCTCTCAGGGTAAGCCATTTCTCTCATGGAGGGACGTACAGTACATCATTATACTGACAGCTCTCAGGGTAAGCCATTTCTCACGTGGAGGGATGTACAGTACATCATTATACTGACAGCTCTCAGGGTAAGCCATTTCTCACGTGGAGGGACGTACAGTACATCATCATACTTACAGCTCTCAGGGTAGGCCATTTCTCACGTGGAGGGACGTACAGTACATCATTATACTGACAGCTCTCAGGGTAAGCCATTTCTCACGTGGAGGGATGTACATTACATCATCATACTTACAGCTCTCAGGGTAAGCCATTTCTCACGTGGAGGGATGTACAGTACATCATTATACTGACAGCTCTCAGGGTAAGTCATTTCTCACGTGCAGGGACGTACAGTACATCATCATACTGACAGCTCTAAGGGTAAACCATTTCTCACGTGGAGGGATGTACAGTACATCATTATACTGACAGCTCTCAGGGTAAGCCATTTCTCACGTGCAGGGACGTACAGTACATCATCATACTGACAGCTCTAAGGGTAAACCATTTCTCACGTGGAGGGATGTACAGTACATCATTATACTGACAGCTCTCAGGGTAAGCCATTTCTCACGTGCAGGGACGTACAGTACATCATCATGCTGACAGCTCTCAGGGTAAGCCATTTCTCACGTGGAGGGACGTACAGTACATCATTATACTGACAGCTCTCAGGGTAAGCCATTTCTCACGTGGAGGGACGTACAGTACATCATCATACTTACAGCTTTCAAAGTAAACCATTTCTCACGTGGAGAGACGTACAGTACATCATCATACGGACAGCTCTCAGGGTAAGCCATTTCTCACGTGGAGGGACGTACAGTACATCATCATGCTGACAGCTCTCAGGGTAAGCCATTTCTCACGTGGAGGGACGTACAGTACATCATTATACTGACAGCTCTCAGGGTAAGCCATTTCTCACGTGCAGGGACGTACAGTACATCATCATGCTGACAGCTCTCAGGGTAAGCCATTTCTCACGTGGAGGGACGTACAGTACATCATTATACTGACAGCTCTCAGGGTAAGCCATTTCTCACGTGGAGAGATGTACAGTACATCATCATACTTACAGCTCTCAGGGTAAGCCATTTCTCAGGTGGAGGGATGTACAGTACATCATTATACTAACAGCTCTCGGGGTAAGCCATTTCTCATGTGGAGGGACGTACAATACATCATTATACTTACAGCTCCCAGGGTAAGCAATTTCTCACCTGGAAGGATGTACAGTACATCATTATACTTACAGCTCTCAGGATAAGCCATTTCTCACGTGGAGGGATGTACAGTACATCATTATACTGACAGCTCTCAGGGTAAGCCATTTCTCACGTGCAGGGACGTACAGTACATCATCATACTGACAGCTCTAAGGGTAAACCATTTCTCACCTGGAGGGATGTACAGTACATCATTATACTGACAGCTCTCAGGGTAAGCCATTTCTCACGTGCAGGGACGTACATTACATCATCATGCTGACAGCTCTCAGGGTAAGCCATTTCTCACGTGGAGGGAGGTACAGTACATCATTATACTGACAGCTCTCAGGGTAAGCCATTTCTCACGTGGAGGGACGTACAGTACATCATCATACTTACAGCTTTCAAAGTAAACCATTTCTCACGTGGAGAGATGTACAGTACATCATCATACTTACAGCTCTCAGGGTATGCCATTTCTCACGTGGAGGGATGTACAGTACATCATTATACTTACAGCTCTCAGGGTAAACCATTTCTCACGTGGAGGGATGTACAGTACATCATTATACTAACAGCTCTCAGGGTAAGCCATTTCTCACGTGGAGGGATGTACAGTACATCATCATACTGACAGCTCTCAGGGTAAGCCATTTCTCACGTGGAGGGATGTACAGTACATCATCATACTGACAGCTCTCAGGGTAAGCCATTTCTCACGTGGAGGGATGTACAGTACATCATTATACTGACAGCTCTCAGGGTAAGCCATTTCTCAGGTGGAGGGATGTACAGTACATCATCATACTGACAGCTCTCAGGGTAAGCCATTTCTCACGTGGAGGGACGTACAATACATCATTATACTTACAGCTCTCGGGGTAAGCCATTTCTCATGTGGAGGGACGTACAATACATCATTATACTTACAGCTCCCAGGGTAAGCAATTTCTCACCTGGAGGGACGTACAGTACATCATTATACTTACAGCTCTCAGGATAAGCCATTTCTCACGTGGAGGGATGTACAGTACATCATTATACTTACAGCTCTCAGGAAAAGTCATTTCTCACGTGGAGGGATGTACAGTACATCATTATACTTACAGCTCTCAGGGTAAGCCATTTCTCACATGATGGGATGCACAAAACATCATTATACTTACAGCTCTCAGGGTAAGCCATTTCTCACGTGGAGGGACGTACAGTACATCATTATACTGACAGCTCTCAGGGTAAGCCATTTCTCACGTGGAGGGACGTACAGTACATCATCATACTAGCAGCTCTCAGGGTAAGCCATTTCTCACATGGAGAGATGTACAGTACATCATCATACTTACAGCTCTCAGGGTAAGCCATTTCTCACGTGGAGGGATGTACAGTACATCATCATACTGACAGCTCTCAGGGTAAGCCATTTCTCACGTGGAGGGACGTACAGTAAGTCATCATACTTACAGCTCTCAGGGTAAGCCATTTCTCACGTGGAGGGATGTACATTACATCATCATACTGACAGCTCTCAGGGTAAGCCATTTCTCATGTAGAGGGATGTACAGTACATCATTATACTGACAGCTCTCAGGGTAAGCCATTTCTCACGTGGAGGGATGTACAGTACATCATCATACTGACAGCTCTCAGGGTAAGCCATTTCTCATGTGGAGGGATATACAGTACATCATCATACTGACAGCTTTTAGGGTAAGACATTTCTCACTGTGGAGGGATGTACAGTACATCATTATACTTACAGTTCTCAGGGTAAGCCATTTCTCACGTGGAGGGATGTACAGTACATCATCATACTGACAGCTCTCAGGGTAAACCATTTTTCACGTGGAGGGATGTACAGTACATCATTATACTTACAGCTCTTAGGGTAAGCCATTTCTCACGTGGAGGAATGTACAGTACATCATTATACTAACAGCTCTCAGGGTAAGCCATTTCTCACGTGGAGGGACGTACAGTACATCATCATATTGAAACTGAAAGCTCTCAGGGTAAGCCATTTCTCACGTAGAGGGATGTACAGTACATCATTATACTTACAGCTCTCAGGGTAAACCATTTATCACGTGGAGGGACGTACAGTACATCCTTATACTGACAGCTCTCAGGGCAAACCATTTCTCACGTGGAGGGATGTACAGTACATCATTTTACTTATAGCTCTCAGGGTAAGCCATTTCTCACGAGGGATGCACAGTACATCATCATACTGACAGCTCTCAGGGTAAGCCATTTCTCACGTGGAGGGATGTACATTAAATCATCATACTAACAGCTCTCAGGGTAAGCCATTTCTCACGTAGAGGGATGTACAGTACATCATTATACTTACAGCTCTCAGGGTAAACCATTTATCACGTGGAGGGACGTACAGTACATCCTTTACTGACAGCTCTCAGGGCAAACCATTTCTCACGTGGAGGGATGTACAGTTCATCATTGTACTGACAGCTCTCAGGGTAAGCCATTTCTCACGTGGAGGGATGTACAGTACATCATCATACTTACAGCTCTCAGGGTAAGTCATTTCTCACGTGGAGGGATGTACAGTACATCATTTTACTTATAGCTCTCAGGGTAAGCCATTTCTCACGAGGGATGCACAGTACATCATCATACTGACAGCTCTCAGGGTAAGCCATTTCTCACGTGGAGGGATGTACAGTACATCATCATACTTACAGCTCTCAGGGTAAGCCATTTCTCACGTGGAGGGATGTACAGTACATCATCATACTTACAGCTCTCATGGTAAGTCATTTCTCACGTGGAGGGACGTACAGTACATCATCATACTTACAGCTCTCAGGGTAGGCCATTTCTCACATGGAGGGACGTACAGTACATCATCATACTTACAGCTCTCAGGGTAAGCCATTTCTCACGTGGAGGGACGTACAGTACATCATCATACTGACAGCTCTCAGGGTAGGCCATTTCTCACGTGGAGGGACGTACAGTACATCATTATACTGACAGCTCTCAGGGTAAGCCATTTCTCACGTGGAGGGACGTACAGTACATCATCATACTTACAGCTCTCAGGGTAAGCCATTTCTCACGTGGAGGGATGGACAGTACATCATCATACTGACAGCTCTCAGGGTATGCCATTTCTCACGTGGAGGGACGTACAGTACATCATTATACTGACAGCTTTCAGGGAAAGCCATTTCTCACGTGGAGGGATGTACCGTACATCATCATACTGACAGCTCTCAGGGTAAGCCATTTCTCACGTGGAGGGATGTACAGTACATCATTATACTGACAGCTCTCAGGGTAAACCATTTCTCATGTGGAGGGACGTACAGTACATCATTATACTGACAGCTCTCAGGGTAAGCCATTTCTCACGTGGAGAGACGTACAGTACATCATCATACTTACAGCTCTCAGGGTAAGTCCTTTCTCACGTGGAGGGATGTACAGTACATCATTATACTTACAGCTCTCAGGGTAAGCCATTTCTCACGTGGAGGGACGTACAGTAAGTCATCATACTGACAGCTCTCAGGGTAAGCCATTTCTCACGTGGAGGGATGTACAGTACATCATTATACTGACAGCTCTCAGGGTAAGCCATTTCTCACGTGGAGGGATGTACATTACATCATCATACTAACAGCTCTCAGGGTAAGCCATTTCTCACGTGGAGGGATGTACAGTACATCATCATACTGACAGCTCTCAGGGTATGCCATTTCTCACGTGGAGGGACGTACAGTACATCATTATACTGACAGCTCTCAGGGTAAACCATTTCTCACGTGGAGGGATGTACATTACATCATCATACTAACAGCTCTCAGGGTAAGCCATTTCTCACGTGGAGGGACGTACAGTACATCATCATACTTACAGCCCTCAGGGTAAACCATTTCTCACGTGGAGGGATGCACAGTACATCATCATACTGACAGCTCTCAGGGTATGCCATTTCTCACGTGGAGGGACGTACAGTACATCATTATACTGACAGCTCTCAGGGTAAACCATTTCTCACGTGGAGGGATGTACAGTACATCATTATACTGACAGCTCTCAGGGTAAGCCATTTCTCACGTGGAGGGACGTACAGTACATCATTATACTGACAGCTCTCAGGGTAAGCCATTTCTCACGTGGAGGGATGTACAGTACATCATTATACTGACAGCTCTCAGGGTAAGCCATTTCTCACGTGGAGGGACGTACAGTACATCATTATACTGACAGCTCTCAGGGTAAACCATTTCTCACGTGGAGGGATGTACAGTACATCATTATACTGACAGCTCTCAGGGTAAGCCATTTCTCACGTGGAGGAATGTACAGTACATCATTATACTGACAGCTCTCAGGGTAAGCCATTTCTCACGTGGAGGGATGTACAGTACATCATCATACTGACAGCTCTCAGGGTAAGCCATTTCTCACGTGGAGGGATGTACAGTACATCATCATACTGACAGCTCTCGGGGTAAGCCATTTCTCACGTGGAGGGATGTACAGTACATCATTATACTGACAGCTCTCAGGGTAAACCATTTCTCACGTGGAGGGACGTACAGTACATCATTATACTGACAGCTCTCAGGGTAAGCCATTTCTCACGTGGAGGGATGTACAGTACATCATTATACTGACAGCTCTCAGGGTAAGCCATTTCTCACATGGAGGGATGTACAGTACATCATTATACTGACAGCTCTCAGGGAAAGCCATTTCTCACGTGAAGGGATGTACAGTACATCATTATACTTACAGCTCTCAGGATAAGCCATTTCTCACGTGGAGGGATGTACAGTATATCATCATACTGACAGCTCTCAGGGTAAACATTAAGAAGGGCAACAAATTAGCCTCGCTCTGGGAAAAATGGGCTTAATACATGTGCCTAAAGTATTGTCCTAGATTAGCCGGTGCAATTCCCACAGGCTTATCAGGGACGACACTTTCCACCAAACTGGATTTTTAATTATGCCCCCTTTGAAGAAAGTGGCATAGCAGTCACACTGTCTGTCTATATGTCCTTCTGCCGGTCCATCTGACTGTCTTTCTTCTGTGTGTGCAAGTTATGTTTCCTGTCTCTATATTATACTGATTTTCTATTTCTAACGGTTATTGGATCATATTTCCAATTGCAAAAGTTTTTTCCTCAATTTCGTTCCTAACATTTCAAAATTTACAGTTTTACTTTATTATATATACTCAGCCTTGAAAAACCTTTGAGCTGAAACTAAGTCATTTATTTTGATATGTTAAAATAACTAACCACTTATGACCACCATGAGGTGATGGAGCTTGTACAGACTGTGACGTTGTCATTCAAATCCAGTGTATAAATAACATACCAGAAATGACTACCAGACTGTTACGTTGTCATTCATATCCAGTGTACAAATAATGCACCAGAAATGATTACCATTAGGAAACTGAATGTACCAAGTATCGCCTGTCTCATTACCTCAAAGGTGAAACATCACATTTTTGGCTATGAACATCTTGTTTGTGACATAACCAGAGTTTTAAGACAAAAGCGGACATGCAGGCATCCATGCTCTATGGACACGTCTTCTTGTAGATTTGATCTGCCCTGGTGAAAGCTGTATTCTAAAGACAAAGAAATATTTCCAATATTTAAGTATGTGACTTTGTTACCGCTGCTATACCTCACACTATATATAACTGATACACAATATTTGCAGGTTGATGTAGACATGGCCCATTGGCAGAAGAATGCTGCTGGACTGTGGCACTCAAACAAGCATGGCTTCGGACTCATGAACGCCTGGAGACTGACCAGTGCAGCCTCCGTAAGTTGTTAATTCCTTAAAATTGAGCCCTGCTTTAAGAAATAATACATGTGCGTAAAGTTTTGTCCCAGATTAGCCTGTGAAGTCTGCACAGACTTATCAGGGACGACACTTTGCACATTACCTGGATTTCCATAAAGACGAGACTTCTTTTAAACAAACAATACCATAAAAGCAGAAAGTGTTGTCTCTGATTCACTTATGCACACTGCTAGTATGTTAGTGGAATATTTTGGTAGGTAGCATATTTTATCCATTTTTGCAATAAACAATTGTTTTCGTGTGATTGAATACATCTGAATACACATGTATTAATAATTTAAAGCTTTAAAAAAAATACGTTATATAATAATACTTTTTTATTTATTTGTTGTTAAGTAGAGGCTATGTATTTTTTTAATGTACAGTAATTATCAAATGCTGTTTCATGTAAAGAATGTCCATCACTCTTGAATATAATCTTTTTTTAAAGTCAAATACTAGTATTCATCTCATAAGTAAATTATTGAACAGATGACAATTTAATATTAACATATAATAGTAATGAACTGTATTTCTTGATATTTTGTAGATATGGGATCAAGTGCCTTGGCAGACGTCTTTTTCTTTCTCCCAGAAGGATGTTTACCTTCCAATTTCAAAATCTACAAATAATCCACTGGTTGTGTCATACAATGGTACGAATCTGCATTTATATACCTTAAAGCTCATTCCAGAGTTTTTTTAATCTTCTGAGGTCCATTCTTAACCCTTTACCACTTAGATACATATTTTTACGCATTTGTGGTCCCTTAGAAAGTTAAATTTAATTTAAGACCGTTCTTACTAAATTCAAGTTTTAAGGGCTTCATTTCCAATCCTTAGTTACTGATGAGCAGCAAATAGGATAAAACCTTAACAGACTGCGAGTTACTGAGAGGGACACACTTTTCATGTGGCATTTAGTTTATTTTGTCATTTGGTTGTTCCTTGTCCAGTGTTAAATTTTAATCAGCTCAATTTATAATCAGTATTTCAATAAAATACTCTCATAGCTGGTATCAAGATGTTATCAGGGCTTGTAGAGTTTTATAAATGTTTTAATAAATGAGCCCTGCTTTGGTAAAACAGACTAAATGCATGTGCCGAAAGTTTGTCCCAGATTTGCCTGTGCAGTCCGCACAGGCTTATTAGGGACAACTTTTTCTGCTTTTATGGATTATTTTGTTTGAAGGAAGTTTCTTCCTTTTAAGGGGGAAAGTGTCATTCCAATTAGTGTGTGTGCACTGGACAGGTAAATCTGGGATGGCACTTTATGCGCATGCATTCAGACCGTTTTCCCAGGCAACAACGGAAGGATAACACAGATAAATGTGAAATCATTACATATTATTTTTAGTCACGCAGCAGGATGCTGATGGATTTGACCTCTACATAGTGGAGACAGTGTATGTCACCTTGACCTTGCAGCATCCCCACAGAGGTCTGCTGGAGATGAGACTAATGTCCCCACATGGCACAGTGTCTGTCATTGGTGCCAGTAGGAGAAAAGACAAGTAGGTCTTAGTGGAACAGTTTTTGAGCTGATTTTTGGGAAAACTGGGCTTAATGCATGTGCCTTAAGTGTACTCCCTGATTAGCCCGTGCAGTCTGTACAGGCTAATCGTGGACCACACCTTCTGATTTATTTATTTTTTATGATCCCCTTCGAAGAAGAGGGGGTATATTGTTTTGCACATGTCGGTCGGTCCGTCCATCCGTCAGTCCCTCCGTAGGTCCGTCCACCGAATGGTTTCCGGATGATAACTCAAGAACGCTTACGCCCAGGATCATGAAACTTCATAGGTACATTGATCATGACTCGCATATGACCCCTATTGATTTTCAGGTCACTAGGTCACAGGTCAAGGTCACGGTGACTCGAACCAGTAAAATGGTTTCCGGATGATAACTCACGAACGCTTATGCCTAGGATCATGAAACTTCATAGGTACATTGATCATGACTCGCAGATGACCCTTATTGATTTTCAGGTCACTAGGTCAAAGGTCAAGGTCACAGTGACTCGAACCAGTAAAATGGTTTACAGATGATAACTCAAGAACGCTTACGCCTAGGATAATGAAACTTCATAGGTACATTGATCATGACTCGCAGATTACCCCTATTGATTTTCAGGTCACTAGGTCAAAGGTCATGGTGACTTGACACAGTAAAATTGTTTCCGGATGATAACTCAAGAAAGCTTAGGCCTAGGATCATGAAACTTCATATGTACATCGATCTTGACTCGCAGATGACCCCTATTGATTTCCAGGTCACTAGGTCAAAGGTCAAGGTCACGGTGACTTGACACAGTAAAATGGTTTCCGGATGATAACTCAAGAAAGCTTACGCCTAGGATCATGAAACGTCATAGGTACATTGATCATGACTGGCAGGTGACCCCTATTGATTTTCAGGTCACTAGGTCAAAGGTCAAGGTCACAGTGACAAAAACGTATTCACACAATGGCTGCCACTACAACTGACAGCCTAAATGGGGGGCATGCATGTTTTACAAACAGCCCTTGTTTCTGTTTAAAGGAGGTCTCTTCCTAAGGTAAATTCTGTGTAGTCTGAAAGTGTTGTCTTAGATGATCCTGTGCAAACTGCACAGTCTAAACTTGGATGACACTTTGCATACATGCATTAAGCCCAGTTTTCCCAGAATAAATCTGAAATACTCAGAGTGGTTCTGTTGTTATAACTTCATAGGAGGCAAATGACTTAACAGACTTGGAGACTCAGTGATAGGTGGAAACAATTTGCCAAAAAAGATAATATTGAAAATTCAGGGAATTTGACTAAAATTTACAATCTTATCTTTTATAAAATAAAACAGTTCAATACTGGTTTAAGTGCATGCATTTTAAATAAGAAAGTTCACTCTTGTACATAAGGAAATATTAGTGTATGATACTTATCACTTTTTGGCAGTTATTGTACTAATAATTTCATATTTTGTTAAAGCAAAGATCACACTCTAGACAAGAAAATAATTTATTCAGAATTTTGTTGGCCTCTTTGTAATCTTCATGTAGTGTCATAACTGTTTATTCTCAACTGAATTGTGTCAATGTCAGTTCAGCTGAATTTTGTTATATTGGCATCAAAAGAATTCTTGAAATGAACAATAACAAAGAAGAAAACTGTTTACAGAATATTGACACTTTTGGTTTTCAAGTTTAAATTGGTGAATCTTAAGATGGGCATCTTTCTGATGCAAGATGTGTTGTTGTTCTTGTATTATAAATTATTTAATAATTTCTCTCATGATGTGTTCAGACATACTGTCCAATCACAGTTCCACATTACTTTACTATTCTCAAGTTGTAATGCTTGGGGAACATCAGACCCTGGTATATTTGTCTTACTGGTGCATGTTCCAGTTCAAGCGCTGGGTTCAATGGCTGGACATTCTCCACAGTGCGGTGCTGGGGTGAGACGCCAGTCGGCACATGGAAACTCACCATCACAGACCTCGGTGGGTACTGTGAAGGCATGCTCTAGGAAAACGGGGGTTAATGTATGTGTATAAATTGTCATCCAAGATTAGCCTGTGCAGTCTGCACAGGTTAATCTGGGACTACTTTTTCTGCCTTAACTGGAATTTTGTTATTAAGAGACGTCCTTGAAACGAAAAATACAATAAATGTGGAAAGTTTCATCCCTGATTAGCCTATGGGAACTACACACATGCATTAGACTGTTTTTACCAAAGCACCTCACAAATGTTCTTTATTTATTGCGAGACCACAGTGGGCACCTGGAAACTCAGTTTATCATACCGCTACATTGATATCTGTCTGATATTATATTGTCTGATATTACTTTTTGTATCAGTTCAACAGGAAGTTGTTGTATCAGTCGATAATTGGAGGTGGGTCGTTTTACTTGGAATGACTATAAAGTCTTCATTTTTAATAAAATAAAATCAGATTTAACCAAATAAACCTTTTGATACCAATGGGTAATGTATTTTTGATACAAAAGGCAACATAAACTGCAAAAATACAAATATAAGGCGCAGGTGCTTGTGATGTCATTATTAAAAGGTAAAACGTTACAAATCATATTCTTTCCCACTAAAAATGCAGTGTTGTTGCGTTTTTTTATTGTATCTTTAAAAATTGGGACGGAGAGGTATGATAACGGGATGAGTGGTGTCAGTGGTATGATAAACAGAAAAACAGGTAACCGCCTGATCGTTTTGTAATATATCAGGCTCAGCTTAAATAAAATAACGGCTCAGCAAGCCTCGCTGTTATATAATTCTTAGCCTTGCCTGCTATAATACAAAAAGATCAGGCAGTAACCTGCTATTCTCTATAACACAGACCTTGGTGGATACTGTGAATGAATGCTTGGTTGTCAATGTGGAATGTTTTCATTGCTTAACTCAAAATAAATAAATGTCCTTCAAAGACACTAAGGACTGGTCCTACCCAGGGAATGAACTCATGAGTAGTTCAATAAGCCTATGGCTTTAATGCCCCAATTAAGTGTCTGACATTAAGCATTTCGCTTGCTTGTGCATTAATGTCTTAACCCTTCATTAAATAACTGCATTTTAATTTTAAAAGTTACATGGCCTTAACGTAACATGAAGTTAAACAAGAAGTTTTCAAAGCTTGTTAATTCTATGGTTTAAATCTCTGGCTTCAAATTTAAATATAACCAACTCTAGTTATTTGATTATGAGACACCAAAACGTTTGTCAATAATTATTAAGTAGATATGAGTCGTGTTCTGAGAAAACTGGGTATAATGCATGTGAGTAAAGTGTTGTCACAGATTAGACTGTGCAGTCCGCACAGGCTAATCAGGGACGACACTTTCCGCCTAAACTAGATTTTTGCTAAGAAGAGACTTTGTTTAAACAGAAAATATAAAAGAGGAAAGTGTCATCCCTGATTAGCCTGTGCAGACTGCACAGGTTAATCTTGGATTACACTTTACGCACATGTATTAAACCCAGTTTTTTTAGAACGCAGCTTATATTATCAGTGTGATGATGAGAAGGATGTCAATATAATTCCTCAGATGATGCCCAGGTCTATACTCAAGGCAGGCTAGTTAGCTGGACACTGAAGATATTTGGTACTCCAATGACTTCTGAGCAGTTTCAAGCTAGGAAAAGGTATGAGTGTATATAAGCCATGCTCTGGAAAAACTGGGTTTAATGCATGTGCCAAAAGTGTCGTCCCAGATGAGCCTGTGCAGTGTGCATAGGCTTATCAGGGACGACCCTTTCTGCTTAAATGGAAGTTTTTGGTTAAAGAAAGTCTCTTCTTAACAAAAATCAAGTCTAGACAGAAAATGTCCTCCCTAATTAGCCTGTGGGACTGCACAGGCTGATGTGGAGAGACACTGCACAAATGCTTTAAGCCTGGTTTTGTTTTTCTAGAGTGAGGCTCAAATGACTGTACATGTATATACATTGCTTACTTTGACAACACAAAGTGTCCCAACTCAAAACATTGAATCTGATGTGTAATGTACATGAGACTCGGTAGTGGCTTTATATAATTATACTGTAAGCCCTATTAAAGGAACTTTTTCACAGATTTCGGCATGTATTGAAGTTTGTCATTAAATGCTTTATATTGATGCATGTGAATATAGGATCTAAAAAGCTCCAGTAAAAACAAGAATAAAATTAAAGAAAGAAAAAAAAGTAACCTTCAACAGGGCTCGAACCACTGACCCCTGGAGTAAAAGTCTAAAGCTTAGACCACTCTGCCATCCATGCTCATAGAAAATATGATGTATTTTCAACTTTGTATAAGCAATCCTCATAGTGTCACAAAATATAACGACAACAACAGAACTCTCCAAATTATTCAATAGTTTCACGTTGCAAAGCTTTATAATTTTCAGGTTTTTAAATTGTTAAAGGATGCATATAATGGATATTTTAGAGAATGGTTAATGTTCAGTATTACTGTTTCCTCACAAATATCAAAACTACAATGAAAATTTGCAAATCTGAAACTTTTTTTTTTTAATTTGACAAATTACCAAAACATGAAAAGGCCCCTTTAATGTAAATGAAAGAGAAAAGATTCTTGGAAAAAAACATGCATTTTTTAAAATGAAATTCAGTTACAAAAACTTACACGTATCTGGTTGAGCACATCAAGCCCTTGACAATATTTACATGCACATTTAGTTGTTACCCTTTTATCACAAATATTAAAACCCCTGATGTTTGTATATTTGAAGCTTTGAAGATTATTTTTTAACAGAGTTTTCAATACAATATAAAGTTGATACACAGGTGCAGACAATCAAGGTTGAAGGTTAATTGGCCTAGTAACATCATAGCATACCGGTAGTAGGAATTTACCTGCTCATCTGCCTGTATTTTCAGGTCTGTCAATGAAGCTATTTACAGTGGAACTCTGAACAAGAACCCTCGATGCCCTCCTCCTCCTGTGACAGCCTCCCCTGATACCAGCGTCTCAGTCAAAACACTCAAGGTTGGTACAAAAACTAAGGTGCTTGAACAAAATCCTCCAAAACTTAAAGAAACAAATAGTGCCTTTGTTGAACAAAGATTATTATATGCTTTCTTTCAACAAGTGTAGTATTGCTGCATCTTATTTGTGATTAAAAATTTTTTTTAAGAGTTTCAGATTGTTACCCTACAGAATTTCATGAATTAAACTCTAAAAAGTTTAATGAATTAATGCCATAAAGATTTTCATGAATTAACACTTTTAAGAGTTTCATGATTTCAACCTTAAAGAGTTTCGCGAAGTAGTTTTGTTCAATAATTAATAGTTTATGGTAGATTTCAAAAAAGTGATATTTCTAAGGACTTAAATTTCGTTGTAAGATTTTAGAAAATAATGATCCCAGTATAATGGAACGTAATAACCAGAATCCTTAATGTCTAGTCATTCTGTCTCTAAGATTTTTCTGGAAGATACTGTGGATTAATTTAATGTAGTTGACACCAATGATCAAATCAGGCAAAAACGTTTGGAAATGTAATTTGTGGATTCTTTATTATGTCTAAAGAAAGAATTTGGACGCAGATGTTTCTAAAACAGTTAATTTCGTGGTTAAGTGGACCCATGAAATACAAGAAAAAATTGTGTCCGACAAAAAATCACATGCCCCACAGAATTTTACCCAGCATGAAAAGCAGATGTCTGCCTACATAAAACCCAATATATGTATCAAATTTCTGTTGTATTTCAGATCATCTTGATGATTGGGTGTTTCTGCTTTGCCTTTGCCATCTATGAAACGTTTGAGTACATTCTGTGTTACAAAGAAGAAAAAAAGGAACAGTCAAGAACCAGGAAACTAATAATACGAGCACACAGACTTGCTCAAACTCATCTCTATGGTGATACACATGTAGAAACAACAGAAACCGCTGGTCTTCTGCAGAATGAATGCTCAAGCATAGAGCTGCAGGCTCTTATTAACTGTGACCTTGCTCAATATGACCTTGACCTTAGCACTGTAAGGTCAAACAGTGCCATAGAAGTTTTTGATTCTAGTCATGATGGGGTTTCTATGGAAACTGACAATGAAGAGGAAACGTCTTTTAATAGCAATGCACACAATTCATAGTATTTTATATTTATTTATTGTTTATGTACTGTTGAGTGATAATTGAATGTATCGACTTATCTGGGCTTTATAAGTTAAACTTTTCCTCAATTAGTGGTAAAGGCTTAGTTTCCATTCACTGACAATCACTTTCATAACCAATGGCTCTATAATAATCATGAATTGTATGCATGTGTTGTTGTTGTTGTTGTTTTTAAATTAGCTTAATTGCTATGCATGTGCAATAAAAAAAATGATGAGTCGATGATTTTGTAGAATAATTTGAAAGTTATTGACTTTTTTGGATGCAATTTGGTTTGTAAACATTATGACACTTTTAAAGACACCTTTTAATTAGTTTGTAGTGCCTATGTGTTTTGTGTAAGTGAATAAGGATAGTATAGTTTAGTGTGTATTAAGTAAACGTTTTGAACTGTATGTTATCTTTTTTTAACATGTAATTGGGTGATTAGAAATCCAACTTTTATATACATGTAATGTTTAGCTCAACAGTTAATATTTATAATAACATATTTGTGTTTTACTAGTTTTAAGTTTTATAATATTGTATTGATTAGATTTTTTACATGTGCCATGATGTTGATTAAACGTCAATATTCTTAATACTAAAGAATGTGCTTTTTGGAGGTGGATTGGTTATGTCTGGTTTTCAATAGTAGAGTTTGAAAATTTGAAGTTGCAGAACTTTGCTGTTTGTGTTTTAAGACAAGAGCTTTGATGTTGATACTACTAGCAGAATGTGTTTTTACCAAAAAGAGTCGGACGCTATTGTTTTGATGTAGGTTTTATATTTCCCCTTGCAATATGTGCTGTGATATGTTGAAGACATTTCTTTGTTTATTTGATATCACACTCCAAATCCATGTTATTTTGATACAATAAGGTGGGATGCATAAAACATTGCAATTGTCTGTTGGTATTTACACTGATTGGTTTGTCTATATATTGTGTGGTCTCAACTCCTATTTAAATGCTAGAAGCCTTTTGTTTGTGTCCAAACATGTGTAATTTGGATACTTGTGGTCTGTTACATTTGTTGATTTCTTGTTTCCTTTTTATACATGCCAGATAAACTGTGTAGATGTTGCAGTATTAATTTATTGTGGTAACATGTTTTAATTCAATCTAGTCTTCCAACACAAATTTTAGGTGTACATGTATTGTCATCATGGTATGTGCTTATAATTTATTTTCATGTAGATTTTTCATTTAAAACGTTTACTTTACTGGTATAATAGGTTTGATTTTTTGAAGAAATCGTATGCATCTTGAAGTGATGCGTCTTCCCTGCAATGAATATAACAATCAATATCAAAATGAAAGTGATGTTTTTATCTATAATATGCCATTTAAGAATGTATTGAACTATTTTCTTTGTACAGGGGCTGTGGTTTGACTTGGTGCCTAGCAATATGTTGTTTTAGAACTTCATGTAGATTGTTTTAAAGGTTTGACTTAATTTGCTTGTAATGATTTTTATCTAGTCCTCTTTATTTAAGTATCTAGTCCATTTCTTTATTAAAATACATATATTGTTTTTAACAGAAATACATGATTTGGTGTGAAATTTCACCACATTTCTGAGTTTTCTTTGTCTTGTTTTGTTAAAATAATATGACATCAGAACAGACACTGGTGGGTTAAGCATCATTTTAAAAGCAGTTACCATGTGCAGTTTATTAAAATGAAGCCCCTATTTAAATGCATACTACATGTTAAACCTTTTACATTAAATATAGATACATTTGGAAAGTACACATATACTTCATGCATGTGAGACATGAGGGCTATGTCCTGGAACTGTCTGGTGCTATATGCATGTGAGACATGAGGGCTATGTCCTGGAACTGTCTGGTGCTATATGCATGTGAGACATGAGGGCTATGTCCTGGAACTGTCTGTTGCTATGTGCATGTGAGACATGAGGGCTATGTCCTGGAACTGTCTGGTGCTATGTGCATGTGAGACATGAGGGCTATGTCCTGGAACTGTCTGGTGCTATATGCATGTGAGACATGAGGGCTATGTCCTGGAACTGTCTGGTGCTATATGCATGTGAGACATGAGGGCTATGTCCTGGAACTGTCTGGTGCTATATGCATGTGAGACATGAGGGCTATGTCCTGGAACTGTCTGTTGCTATGTGCATGTGAGACATGAGGGCTATGTCCTGGAACTGTCTGGTGCTATGTGCATGTGAGACATGAGGGCTATGTCCTGGAACTGTCTGGTGCTATATGCATGTGAGACATGAGGGCTATGTCCTGGAACTGTCTGGTGCTATATGCATGTGAGACATGAGGGCTATGTCCTGGAACTGTCTGGTGCTATATGCATGTGAGACATGAGGGCTATGTCCTGGAACTGTCTGTTGCTATGTGCATGTGAGACATGAGGGCTATGTCCTGGAACTGTCTGGTGCTATGTGCATGTGAGACATGAGGGCTATGTCCTGGAACTGTCTGTTGCTATATGCATGTGAGACATGAGGGCTATGTCCTGGAACTGTCTGGTGCTATATGCATGTGAGACATGAGGGCTATGTCCTGGAACTGTCTGGTGCTATGTGCGTTGTAGAAAGTTGCAATGAATTGGTAAATATGGTAGAAAACATCCCTCACAAATTGTTTTTAACTCACATATTTTGGTGAAAATTTTCTACAGCTATTAGTTGTACCTTACACACATGTTGTAATGTTTTAGGATTATCGATTTGTGTAATATTTGAGTGAACTGTATTAAAATTATTGTAGGTGCTTTGAAATCTAAGAAATAACTGGTAACAGTCAAGCAGCTTACATATTTTCAGATGCCACTCATGCATATTATATTCAACATTCAGATTAGAAAAACTGTATTTGCAGCAAGTGTTTTCTGTTTAAAAAATCAATAAAATCATACAATTTACTATAAAGCGCGTGTATTATTGGATAAAGAGGAAGTTTTTTGTGTTTATTGACCATACAACAATATGTGTTTAGCCATTGGCAAGTAAGAAAGTAATTGTGCGTTCTTGTAAAAGCACTCTTATACCCTAAACAATGCTTGGCAGACCTTTATGTAAGTATCCATAGCTGATAATAAATTTGATATGGTATCGTAATTGTAATTTACCAAACAAAGATAAAAACTTGTCATTGATACATTTATTGTGTTTTGACTGTCACATTTGAGCTGATGTAAATTAAAAGTAGGCATCTTATGGAATTAAATGAATTAAATATATATATATATATATATATATATATATATATATATATATATATATATATACATATATATATATATGCAGCTTTAGTGAGGCATTGAAACAAATAATAAAAGCATAAAATAAAAAAATAAAAAGAACAAGAGATGATACTACTTCTTAAGCATGGTAGTTGTATAATTTTGTTCTGCCAAACCTAATTTTCTATAATAAGCAGACAGCCAAAAGTATCACAGTCAGTGTCTCAGTCCTGATCTATATTTCGTTGTGCATGTATACATTTTTTATCAGATAACAGTTGTATAATGTATAACTATAATAGTATTGTATGACTACTGGAATAACAATAGCCCTTTTTCATACACCAAACAAAATATACAATATTAACTAGAAAATGTGAGGGTTTCCTTAGCAAAAATACAGATACTTCTGGATAATAATTCTGTGCAACATAATTTAACATGGTTTTATTGTACACTTTTACTTGAAACATACTATTATAATAAAAAAATGGTTTACCATATATTTTTTACTTTAAACAGTCTTCTTTGGAAATGCCTTTATCTTTAAACACGAGAGTTTACCTCCATACCTTATATTGTGAAGCAACCTTACATGCACTACAGTGGAAAAACCTCTTTTGCAAACATGCAAAAAAGTCTATTTAATCCACCATAAACTATTGCACCATGTCACAACTTATATTGGTCATTGTCTTTCCAAATTGGTGGTGATTGTGTCATCGCGTTTACAAATTGGTGGTGTTTCCAAATTGGTGGTGATTTTATATTTTCTGTACATTTGTGGATGAATTAATAGTCCCTTAATCGTACTAAATTTCCAAATTTTGTTTGAGATATGTTAAAAAACTGATAAAACCTTATCAATTCCTAGGTTTCAGAATTTTAAAAAAGCACTTCCAGTCCTTAGCACCACCTATAAAGTTAGTATCATTTGCTCGTGTATTAATGCATCTCCAAAAAGAGATTGCGCCAGTGATTATAGGCCATGACAAATGCTTAACAGCATTTTGTGTAAAATGTTTTTATCATATGGAATGAAGTGACCATATGTACCAGGTAACGAATAGTAGAGAGTGGATTTTATTTAAATCAAATTTTGTTAGTTTAAAGGCTTTAAAATTTCAGTATTGCCGATAGATCGTATCGCTGTATCGGAGTAGAGAGTGAAAATGTGCACACTGAATGCTTTTTTAACTAGGAAGTAGGGAACTTAAATGTTATAAATTAGCAAGAAATTGAAAAGGGGGTTTAATGCATGTACGTAAAGTATCGTCCCAGATTAGCCTGTGCAGTCCGCACAGTCTAACCAGGGACGACATTTTCCGCTTTTATTGTATTTTCGGTTTAAAGAAGGACTCTTCTTTAAAAAAATCCAGTGTACAGTAGGCGGAAAGTGTTTATTCCATCTAAGTAAACACCGACAGCTTGTCACATTTTTTTTATCGAAAATGAGGACGAAACAAGTGATTATTCCGATTTGCATTGATCACCATCGACATTTTGATCATTTTTGCTGTTACGTTTTGCTCTTTTAAAAAAATGCACATTCAAGCGAGATTATACAATTTTTATATGTGTTGAATCGTAATATATTGATACAAATATGTTATAATAACACACAATATGCAAGAAAAATGATACATTTAAGATGAATTTCATAAAATGCAGCAAATACAAATTAGCGCCATGAGCCGATTGTGACGAAGATAATTCGTACATATTTTCCTACAATAACCGATGCATTCGTCTTTTTAGTAAGTGTTCGTGTGTCGTATGAATCGATATCACTGCAGGAATTTCAAATGAACCGTTAAACTAAATTTAGATTCACATCGTTCATGCATGATATACATGCTGGCGTATTTAGCTGTACAGCCCTTTGATTTCAGAATTAAATATCTGGCTTATTTAGCATTTTTCGACGCATGTTCCCTTTAACTTTTATTTTAGTTTATATTGAAATTTATGTAGAATAAGTTGTTTACACATTTTATATTAATTAATTAATATTTGACAAGATCGTATATACCCGCTTTAAAATAACAGGAAATCCGATTTTTACAGCTCCTGGTACGCTGAAGAAAGTTATAAGCGTCTGCTGTTCAAAGTCACATGAATGCCGTGTGGTTAAAAACTTTTGTTTAAGTTTTTCTGTTTTCGTTGAACAGTGTGGGAAATAGATCATCCTGTATTGACGTGCTGTTAATATGTGTTTCTCCCTGCTGTTATTCTGAAAATTGAAATTCCTCTACGTTACGGCGGAATCTCCGCGTAACGGAAACAAGAAATATCTTTAAAAAAGATATACGGCGTTGATTGTGGTCGATGTTTATGAACGATCAAAAGTTATCTCTATGAGATAAAAAGTAGCGGATGCCTTTTTTCTGCGCAGTTGTTAGCTACATCATAAGCAAATCAATTACGGGGTGTTGCGCCAGATTTCGTGGCTTATTTTGCTTTATGTGATATTATTACTCAGATATCTATATTTACAGAATAGAAAAACACAAGAAACATGAAAATAAACGAGTGCATATAGGTCAGCCGGCAATACTCGAATCTTATTTAATTGCATAATTATAGTATAGCGAATTATTGTGGTCATGCTTAATAAACTGGTCTAAATGGATAAATATTTCTAATTAATTTTATCAAAATTGGTCCTTATCATGCAAATTTTGAAACCATATTAAAAATCGATGATTGACATACCACAATAATATCGCCGAATATCTTTATTTAGTATCTTTCTGATCAAAACAGACTTCAAGTGCACAAAGTTTACGAGACGGCGTTTATATAAAGATTTCTGCAACTGACCGCAAACTGACCTTGATACCTTGCGGATTGGAATGCAATGCATTACAGTCACTACGTTATTGTCAGTAAGACACAATGATCGCAACCCCTTTTGCGAACTCCGGTGATGAACTGTATATAAACTCTGACTTTCACAAAATGACCGCGTATTGACCCGAAACCTCGCGGGTTGAAATGCAATGCAAGTAAGTACTAAATATGACAACATAGCCTTTAGTTAAACGCTTTTGCGCTGGTAATTCTCTGAAAATAAAAGGTGAACGCACAAACTGTATTTATGTCGAAAATTGATTGTAAAACTGTTCTATCTATTGGGCCTTTTCATTAGAGATAAAATTGTTTCATGCAGTAAAACAGTGTTACAAAGACGCGGATATGTTTCCAATGTTCTGGTGTTATACTCAAATCAGCCAATGGAATAAATGAAGTGTATTCATTAGTACCTAGCCGCGGGAAATTTTATTTGAGTATTATTGGACACTTACAAAGGTCAAGTCAGGGTGAAAAGCTGGCTTATTCAGCTTACGCCGAATTTCCACTCAAACAATACCCCACGCCCCTACCCAGAATCCCTTCACCCCCCACCCCCCTCCCCCTAACCCCCCCCCCAATTTTTTTTTTCTTGTTTTTTTTAACATCATCTAATAAATTACCCCCCCCCCCCCCACATTATACCCCCTCTCACCCCCACCCCCCCCCATTTTTTTTTCTTTTTGTTCCTTTTTTTATTTTTGAAAGATCGTATAATAAATGACCACACCCTACATTATACCAACTCTCAACCCCCCCCCCCCCCACCCCCCCACCCCCCCAAAAAAATAATCTTTTTTCCATTTTTATTTTTGAAAGATCGTCTAATAAATTATTGAATATGAACAATTTTCCATGATGGCTTATGTTATACTGTCAAGCACTCGAATAGTCGAGTGCGCTGTCCTCTGACAGCTTAGTTACCCGTTGTTTATTATAATGCATACACATACTAAATAAATTAAAAAAATCCGACAAAACGTCTTCTTAGAAAAAAGATTGTTCGACTATGTATAAAATTTGTATGTGCGTCACTCGTCAACTCGTCTTATCATCCACACGAAAACAAATGTGGGCACGCCTTCCACGAATGTCCTTTTTCCATTCAAACGTACCATCACGCGACATGTCACCCAATATTTACCTAAAAAATTATATATAAATCAGCTTTCACTCTTTTTTGCACACGGGAGTTGCCCAGAGGCTGTACTATACTACATTAAGAACATATTGATACGCAACAAAAACGCTTATTTATGGAATATATTTTTCGACTTGAAAAATGGTGTCATGTTATTGTGTGCACGACATTAATTTGTTATTCAAGACATGTTGAAATAACCTGTGCTTGCCACTACCAAGCGACAACACTACAATCCGTCATTAAAAACGCTATTATCTTACGAACTTATGTATTATATGCAAATCAAATGCTTAACGTACGACAAAAATCTATTTCATGGACGTTCGTATTAAACGCACCGCGGTAAATACATACATTCCGACACGTTCGATTGCTGGTTGCTTAAGAACATCTGATTGTCAAGAGTGTATCGATACTTAACTCAACCAAACATATTTTTCAGTTGCTGTTGTTTATCGGATCCCGATGTTTACAATCCAATGCCTGTATACAGTAAATGCAACAAACACGTTGCTCTTCAGTCAGTATCGATAACAACCTACAACATACAGCATGTATACAACAATTTTCTTCGTTTTATGCATACCTTCGGTAAGCAAATAAAAGTTATAAAAGTTTGGCATTCATGTATGAGTCGTGTTCTGAGAAAACTGGGCACAATGCATGTCATAATGAATGCGGACTGCACAGGCTAATCTGGGACGACACTTTACGCACATGCATTATTCCCAGTTTTCTCAAAACGCGACTCGTATATAGAAACACTTCAATTAGTAAAGGTAGTAGTTTAATAGAGTAAGAGTGTTTTAGTCTTGAATCAATGTATACACGAATATAGATTTTCGACAATGTTTGCGGTACCGAGTTTATTTAAGATGTGAAAAACAGAGATTAAATTGTATTGTATTTTTTAACATAACCATTATACACTACTGTATAGCAAATGGAACTATTTATATAAAGTTAATATTTGATGCTTATCATATATTGTATGTGTTCCGTATTTAAGCTCGTTTACATTACCCACAAATAAGTTAAAGCAGAATTTCTAGACAGTTTTGGACAGTATTTGTCTATAAACATAATTCAGCCATTTATTTTTCATAAATTTACATTATTATTGTGTCAACAGATGGCGTTGTGCTACGACGTGTGCACTCCCGGGGATGACTCGACCTGTCCGGTGGGGCAGTGCTGTTTAAAAGAGGTACGGTAATGCATGATTTTCAACCAAACTACATTTTATACCGCAGTAACTATAGATAATCAAAGCGCCGAAGGAACTGCTGCATTTGTTCACTATTCCGTTAGATTTGCCACATAATTCTTTTAAAAATGTACTGTTTATAGCAAACCATATACAAATCATGAAGGATTAAACTATTTTTTCGGGATGTTTAAATGATAAATAAGTATTTGGATAAATACTTGCACATAAATGTTATTATTAAGAATTATTTATAATAAAGAAGAACGAACTGATTTATTTAAAATATTTCAAATCGCTATGAATAAATCAAACCAACACCTTTTACAGTTTTATGATTGTATTTATCTAGATAATGGTGTACATTGGCTGGGACACGGGACCCCCCTTCAGGATCTCCTGCAAACCCTTCCCACAGCGCGGGGAGTCGTGTTACCCTGAACCGTATAAAGGAGGGTTTTGTCCGTGTGCCCCCGGCCTCACGTGCGGGAATGTCCGAATACTTGGACATTGTGAGTGATCTGTAAATGAAAAAATAAATTATAATGAATAAATTAAAAAAGTAGTTTTGTACATAATTGTTGATGGATGTACGAAGAGATAGGGAGAGTATGGGTATAAGAAAATCAATTTGAAGACGAAGATGGAGAGAGGTTTATGAGAATAAAGACTACCACGACCAATAACCGATGATAGTGGGCTCTTAGAGCCATGTTAAGTGGACGGAATTGTAAATATATGGGGAATACGTTGCATGAAGCGCAGATAAATTTGTGTGGAGCAGAGTTTTTATCGAGTGCACCGCGAATTTCGCATATGGCAATCGGCCAATATTTGGCGGCGAAGCTTTGAGAGAATGGTAAAATGTTGTGATAAAACACGAAAGCTCACATACACAATGATCTCTGATAAACATATATGATTATATAGACACAAAACTCACATATGCAATGAGCTATTTAATATATATATATATATAATTATATAGACACAGCTGTAGGAAAATACACGTTCCATTTACCGTTGGACTGTAAACATCGGGATCCAATAAAAAAGCAACTGAAAAGTATGTTTGATTGAGTTAAGTAAATATTCACTCTTGAAAATCAGTTGTTCTTAAGCAACCAGCAATCGAACGTGTCGGAACGTATGTATTTACCGCGGTGCGTTTAATACGAACGTCCATGAAGTAGATCTGTGGTTTTACATAGTGATAGATTGTCCGCTGTTTTTGTCGTACGTTAAAGGGGCCTTTTCAAAGATTTTGGCATTTTTTTAACTTACTCATTAAATGCTTTATATTGATAAATGTAAACATTGGATCGTAAAAGCTCCAGTAAAAAATCAAGAAAAAAAAATAAAAAAAGGAAAAGAACATTGCCCGGAGCAGGTTTCGAACCAGTGACCCCTGGAGTCCTGCCAAATCCTGAAGTAAAAACGCTTTAACCTACTGAGCTATTCCGCCAAGTACACATTTTTGACGTATTTTATACCTTATATAAGCAATCTTCGTAGTTTCACAAAATTTAACGACAAAAACAGAACTCTCCAAATTATTCAATCGTTTCGCGTTGCAACGCTTTATAATTTTTAGGTTTTAAAATCGTCAAAAGATGCATATAATGGCTATATTAGAGCATGGTTAATGTTCAGTATTACTGTTTCCTCACAAATATCATAACTGAAACGAAAACTTACGAATCTGAAACATTTTTTTCGGCGTAAGCTGTATTAAGCCAGCTTTTCACCCTGACTTGACCTTTGTAAGTGTCCAATAATACTCAAATAAAATTTCCCGCGGCTAGGTACGAATGAATACACGTCATTTATTCCATTGGCTGATTTGAGTATAACACCAGAACATTGGAAACATATCCGCGTCTTTGTAACACTGTTTTACTGCATGAAACAATTTTATCTCTAATGAAAAGGCTCAATAGATAGAACAGTTTTACAATCAATTTTCGACATAAATACAATTTGTGCGTTCACCTTTTATTTTCAGAGAATTACCATCGCAAAAGCGTTTATACTAAAGGCTATGTTGTCATATTTAGTACTTACTTGCATTGCATTTCAACTCGCGAGGTTTCGGGTCAATTCGCGGCCATTTGTGAAAGTCAGAGTTTATATACAGTTTATCACCGGAGTTCGCAGAAGGGGTTGCGATCATTGTGTTACACCGGTCTTACTGACAATAACGTAGTGACTGTAATGCATTGCATTCCAATCCGCAAGGTATCAAGGTCAGTTTGCGGTCAGTTGCAGAAATCTTTATATAAACGCCGTCTCGTAAACTTTGTGCACTTGAAGTCTGTTTTGATCAGAAAGATACTAAATAAAGATATTCGGCGATATTATTGTGGTATGTCAATCATCGATTTTTAATATGGTTTCAACATTTGCATGATAAGGACCAATTTTGATAAAATTAATTAGAAATATTTATCCATTTAGACCAGTTTATTAAGCTTGAGCACAATAATTCACTATACTATAATTATGCAATTAAATAAGATTCGAGTATTGCCGGCTGTCCTATATGCACTCGTTTATTTTCATGTTTCTTGTGTTTTTCTATTCTGTAAATATAGATATCTGAGTAATAATATCACATAAAGCAAAATAAGCCACGAAATCTGGCGCAACACCCCGTAATTGATTTGCTTATGATGTAGCTAAGAACTGCGCAGAAAAAAGGCATCCGCTACTTTTTATCTCATAGGGATAACTTTTGATCGTTCATAAACATCGACCACAATCAACGCCGTATATCTTTTTTAAATATATTTCTTGTTTCAATTTTGTCAATTTACCAAAGCGTGAAAAGATCCCTTTAAGCATTTGATTTGCATATTATACCTAGGATTTCGTAAGATAATAGCGTTTTTAATGACGGAGTGTAGCGTTGTCGCTTGGTAGTGACAAGCACAGGTTATTTCGACATGTCTTGAATAACAAATTGATGTCGTACACACAATTACATGACACCATTGTTCAAGACGAAAAATATATCCCATAAATTAGCGTTTTTGTTGCGTATCAATATGTTCTTAATGTAGTATAGTACAGTCCCTGGGCACAGGTTATTTCGACATGTCTTGAATAACATATTGATATCGTACACACAATAACATGACACCATTTTTCAAGTCGAAAAATATATCCCATAAATTAGCGTTTGTGTTACGTATCACTATGTTCTTAATGTAGTATGGAGAAACCGATCACTGATTAATTGGTTAACTAGTTTGTATGATTTATGTTTTATGTGATTGCATGTACCATTTTGTGTAAAACTATTCCGCTAAGTTCATAAAGGTGCTTTTATTTGCAATAAATATTTTAACTAAAGTGTCTCCTCTTTAAAATTTTCCGAGTTAGGGTGACTTAAAGCAGCATCAAACCGTCAGCCGTATGATATATACACAAGAAGTGAAAATTCAGCTGCATCAGCAGGAGAGAAAAAACTTGCTATACAACGCGGTCATTCAATTATGGCAAGTAACAAATTGCCAAACAGTGAGACACAAACAAAGCACTTGATATGACACACACTTACTGCCAGTGAAATGGTATATATTTTACTACGGTAATAAAAAGTCGTACTCCTTTGTTAAATACACTTTGTCTTAAATTGTTATATTATATTTTGTTATAACCCATACGTTGTAATATATAGACACATGACAATATTTTGAATGATATTTTGTGTATTAAGACGATGTACATTTGTATAGGTCTTAATAAATTGTCTATTCTGTTCTGTTCTACATACAACTTAACCTCATAACAGCACCATTCAAATTAATTAGCAATTGAAGAGAATTCGTTTCAATTTAATTAATTCTTAATTACTCAATGGTTTTATACAGATCAGAGCACCAGAACCGTAACTTTCTAAGGCTCGATGACATGACACCAAATTAAGTATAAACTACATCTCGTCTATATTAAAAAGGTTAAGATACATAACACCATAGAGTTTTTCTATTCATATCATCGTCGTGCAGTGCCGCAAGAAGCCACAATAAGATTTAAAGGTCAAACAACAAAGCTTGGTTGTGAATGTTTGTCTTAAGCCACATAAATACTGTATCATGCTATCAGTCAGGTCACTGTGGCGTGGTGGGTATGGTGTCTACCTAGCTATCAGTCAGGTCACTGTGGCGTGGTGGGTATGGTGTCTACCTAGATATCAGTCAGGTCACTGTGGCGTGGTGGGTATGGTGTCTACCTAGATATCAGTCAGGTCACTGTGGCGTGGTGGGTATGGTGTCTACCTAGCTATCAGTCAGGTAACTGTGGCGTGGTGGGTATGGTGTCTACCTAGCTATCAGTCAGGTCACTGAAGCGTGGTGGGTATGGTGTCTACCTAGCTATCAGTCAGGTCACTGTGGCGTGGTGGGTATGGTGTCTACCTAGCTATCAGTCAGGTCACTGTGGCGTGGTGGGTATGGTGTCTACCTAGCTATCAGTCAGGTCACTGTGGCGTGGTGGGTATGGTGTCTACCTAGCTATCAGTCAGGTCACTGTGGCGTGGTGGGTATGGTGTCTACCTAGATATCAGTCAGGTAACTATGGCTTTTTGGGTATGGTGTCTACCTAGATATCAGTCAGGTCATTGTGGCGTGGTGGGTATGGTGTCTACCTAGCTATCAGTCAGGTAACTGTGGCGTGGTGGGTATGGTGTCTACCTAGCTATCAGTCAGGTCACTTTGGCGTGGTGGGTATGGTGTCTACCTAGCTATCAGTCAGGTAACTGTGGCGTGGTGGGTATGGTGTCTACCTAGCTATCAGTCAGGTCACTGTGGCGTGGTGGGTATGGTGTCTACCTAGATATCAGTCAGGTCACTGTGGCGTGGTGGGTATGGTGTCTACCTAGCTATCAGTCAGGTCACTGTGGCGTGGTGGGTATGGTGTCTACCTAGCTATCAGTCAGGTCACTGTGGCGTGGTGGGTATGGTGTCTACCTTGCTATCAGTCAGGTCACTATGACGTGGTGGGTATGGTGTCTACCTAGCTATCAGTCAGGTCACTGTGGCGTGGTGGGTATGGTGTCTATCTAGCTATCAGTCAGGTCACTGTGGCGTGGTGGGTATGGTGTCTACCTAGATATCAGTCAGGTCACTGTGACGTGGTGGGTATGGTGTCTACCTAGCTATCAGTCAGGTCACTGTGGCGTTGTGGGTATGGTGTCTATCTAGCTATCAAGGTCCTGGGTTTGATTCCCACTAATGCAGTGTTCTCAGGTCATCCAGCTCTTGGACTACTTAGGTGTCTCAATAATCCTAATATTGTAATCGAGCAATAAAACAGGATTTAACTAAACTATTTGCTTAACTATTTTTTCTTTTTAAACTCTTGACCAACTTCAGCAAGGCTTTCTACTGCAAAAACTGTGCTTAATGTTAATATTTCACAGCTTTTTTGCAATTTAAGCATTAAATGCCGAAAAGAATTATTGGAATATTACACTAGTACGTTATGAAAAAATGTATCATTTGTGTTGGCTTGGGGTAAACTATGATGTCACGTAAACAGGTAGGTGAATACCATTCAAAGGTACAACAGACTACCATACATTTATATTCTATATCTCCCACACTTTGTGTGTTCTCAGCAGTCACACAGCACTTGAACTAACAAATAAGCTTTTTGAAACAAGAAACACAGTCTTGTTTTTGTGTCGCCTGACTATGGTCAGGGGACATATAGGTGTTACATTTTGGCGGTGTCACACTTTTCGAAAAAGGCTCATAACTTTTGTGTCCCTTCAGATATTGCTTTCATATTTGGTATGCATGTGAATCTGGACAACACCTTTCCATGCGCATACAATTTTTGACCCCTGTGACCTTGACCTTACGGTCCGCGTTTGGATTTCGAAATCTGCGACCGCGACCCCAAAAAGGTTCATAACTAGTAGGTCTTGAGCTTTACTTTAAAAAAAAAATAAATAATAATAAACGATTTGATATTTGTGAACGTTGACAGTTATAAAGATGTAGGTGAACTTACTTTCAACAGCCACCACAAACCTGTGATGATAGCAGTTTAAAATTGAAGCAAATTCACAAATTATAGCACAAAGGAGGGCATAATGTGTTTGGTCTGTCTGTGTGTTTTTGTCTGTTTGCTATTAGATTAACAATATTCATACAACATTATTTTGGTCATTCATTAAACTAGAGGCCCAAGATGGCCCTAGTTTGCTCACCTTTTTTACAAGGCCTTGTTCATTGCTTAGTTGAAAATTCAGTACTCTAGAGCATATTAGATTGGTTCTCTTCTGTTTACTTTTGCAGTGTGAGCACATGATTAATTCTGATCGAATACTGTCTATTTGCATGGGTTTTTTGCATGCAAACATTTGCAAGTCGTGCTAATTCTACATGTGTTTACAAGGTTTTTGTAAGATTTGGACCTTGTAACCAAGATTTTGACCCCACGTGACCCAATGTCAAACTTTGCATAGATATCATCAAGAACAAGATGTGTTTGTGAAACACAATGTCCCCCTATATGACGTTTGACCTTGAAGATGGCCTTGACCTTGACCCTTCACCACTCAAAATGTGCAGCTCCTTGAGATACACACGCATTTTAAATATAAAATTGCTAGCTTCAATATTGCAGAAGTGACATTACATGAGCAATTTTGACCCATATATTTGACCTTGAAGGATGACCTTGACCTTTCACCACTCAAAATGTGCAGCTCCATGAGATACACATGCATGCCAAATATCAAGTTGCTATCTTCCATATTGCAAAAGTATTCATAAAATGAGCGATTTGGGCCACATATATTTGACCTCTGACCTTGAAGGATGACCTTGACCTTTCACCACTCAAAATGTGCAGCTCCATGAGGTACACATGCATGCCAAATATCAAGTTGCTATCTTCAATATTGCAAAAGTATTCATAACATAAGCGATTTGGGCCATATATATTTGACCTCTGACCTTGAAGGATGACCTTGACCTTTCACCACTCAAATTGTGCAGCTCCATGAGATACACATGCATGCCAAATATCAAGTTGCTATCTTCAATATTGCAAAAGAATTCATAAAATGAGCGATTTTGGCCACATATATTTGACCTCTGACCTTGAATGATGACCTTGACCTTTCACCACTCAAAATGTGCAGCTTCATGAGATACACATGCATGCCAAATATGAAGTTGCTATCTTCAATATAGCAAAAGTTATTGCAAAATGTTAAAGTTGGCGCAAACCAACCAACAGACCAACCAACCAACCAACCAACAGACCAACCAACCAACAGACAGGGCAAAAACAATATGTCCCCCACTACTATAGTGGGGGACATAAAAACATCCTGGTCAAGTATCATCATTTTTGGACTAGTGTGTTTACAAAGTTTTTGTAAGATTAGAATCGATGACCTAGATTTTGTCCCCACATTACCAAATGTCAAACTTGACCTAAATATTGTCCAGACAAACATCCTGGATTCATAAAATCTGAAACAAAATTGTAACCTCTAGAGTGTTTACAAGGAATTGTAAAATATCATGAAAATTTTGACAATCTAAGGGCAATAATTTTGGCATTTATTATGCGATTTTGCTCATTATCAAACTTGACTGAGATCTTGTGGCCATATAGCTTCTCAGCAACTTTGATAAAGAATGCTTGAGAAATTTGAATGCTAGAGTGTTAACAAACCAAATGTGGACTGACGGATGGCGGACAAAGACAGATCCTAAAACCTCACCTTAGCAATCAGGTGAGCTAATAAGTGTGTTTTTTACACCGATCTGAGCCAATTTCCAACGTGTCTGAGATATCAATAAAACAAATGTCTTGACATAGTTTCACAATGATTAGGCAAAGATGTGAATTCTAGTGTTCACGAGGTTTCTCTATAGTCATATAAGAAAAACTGCCCCACCCCACCCCCTGGCGGCCATGTTTTTTATACCGATCAGGACCATTTTCAAACTCATCTGAGATATAAATAAAACCAAAGTTTTCACAAAGTTTCATGATGATTGGGCTAAAAATTTGAGTTTTCGCAAGCTTTTTTTACTATATAAATATAAGGAAAATGCGCCAGCCCCCCTCCCCTGTGAGCCATGTTTTTCAACGGACCAAAACCATTTTCGAACTCAACTCTCGTATCTAGAAAACAAATGAAATGTGACTTCTACAGTGTTTACAAGGTTTTTCTTTTTTTGACCTAGTAACCTAGTTTTTGACCCAGTTTCAAACTTGATCAAGGTATAATTGGGACAAATCTTTTGACCAAGTTTCATGAAGATCGGACAAGAAATGTGCCCTCTAGAGTGTTACAAGGTTTCTCTAAAGCCAAATAAGGAAAACTGCCCCACCCACTGGGGACCATGTTTTTCAACGGACCGGAAACACTTTTAAACTCAACCAACATATCATTAAGTCAAACATTTTGACAAAGTAACATGAAGATTGGGCATGAAATGTGACTTCTACAGTGTTTACAAGGTTTTTCTTTTTTTTTAACCTAGTGACCTAGTTTTTTACCCGGCATGATCCAGTTTCGAACTCGACCGAGGTATCATTGGGACAAAGCTTCTGACCAAGTTTCATGAAGATTGGACAAGAAATGTGGCCTCTAGAGTGTTTACGAACAAATGTGGACGGACGGACGGATGGACGGACAGACGACGGACAAAGACCGATCACAAAAGCTCACCTGAGCAATCAGGTGAGCTAAAAAAGTTTTGCTTATTCAATATGTTACTAAATAGGACAAAAAAGGGTAAAAAATTGATTGTAACAACATTAAGAATTAATGTCCCATCCCCAATATAATAGTAAACAAGTAACACAAGTATGCTACCATCAGGCAATGCATCCAACTCGCGGAGTTCTAGTTTATTAAACATTCAACAATATTGAATATTAATTAAAGCATTTAACAAAAGTATGTACAAATTTAATAAAACCTGCAAGAAAACTGTTATCTTTTAACTGCTAAATAAGTGTGCTGCAAACTCCAAGTCTCCAAACCCGTTTTTGCAATTGCCCATTAAGCAGTTTAAATATAACAGGATATGGATACAATATATCACACAAAAGTTGCACACTTTATGTAGAAAGTATCTGAATAAATATCTATTGGAAAGAAAATAGAGAAGAAATATAATTCCAAAGTTGTCACCACCAAATCTCAAATCACTGAGAAGCTCCTAGTGCCAAAAAACTTAGAAGTACTTTTGCATCGACTGTCACTTCTGCGAGTTGTTGCAGACATTTATCTGTTAAGTTCTTAACCATTTCTTTCACTTCTGCAAGTTGCTGCAAACAATTCAACAATACCTTTAGTCCCTCTTGTTAGTAAATATGACTGAATGAGTAATGTTCATGCATCTTCATAATTGTAATTGTCTGACCATGGATGATGGAAGTTATTACATGGGACTGAATTTGTTTTGAACAAATATTGACATTTTTTATTTTAGTCCTTTCTTACACAAGGACTATGTCTTGTAAAGGGTTCTCTTAATTGAAGTTGAACATGTGTTGATTGCTTTAATACATAGAATCATGTCAGGTAAAAAAAAGAAATACCTGCTGTTCAGATTTTTTTTTAAATACAAAAAAGCGTTTTGTCAAATTCAAAACCAAAATATCAACATTCAAAAGTTAAAAAAAACAACAACATTAAATTATAAATTATCTGTATAATTGTCAACAATAATAAATCAATTAATAACAACATGCAGCTTTTTAAGCTATGGAAAACATGGATATCAAATGTTTACAATTAAATAAACATATTCTTAAGAAGTATAACAGTTACATATCCACACACATACAAAAAATAACATGGAAATTATAAAAATTTGGTTAATGTTATTACATACAAACAATCCATTAAAAAGATAGCAAACCGTAAATTAGCCACATAAATCATATGCACCAATAAATATGTTAAACATATTTTGTTTCGCAATATTGCAAAAGGAATATAAATATAAAATTTAAATTTCTACAATAGCTTTGATTAAATTTCAGAAAATCCCCCAGCAAAATAAGTATTTGAAATCCCAATTCATTGTCAGGTAACTAGCCCTTTTGAACGTAAATTTTGCCCAAGAGTTGATCATTTAATTATAATAACAATATGTAAAAATGGGTGAAGTTTGACTTTATTTTAGACAGTTTAAAAACTATTGCATCCTTAAACGTACGCTCCTTAAAAATTCTTAAGATGACATCAAAGATTTTCTCACTATGAAATTGTTCATGCAGCTCCAATTATGAGTTTGTGCAATGAGAAGTTCAGAGGAGTGGATGATCCAATCATCAGCTATATGGTCATATTTGTGTTTGTCTTTAAGGCATGTATGTTGTTAGACTGGTGTGAAAATCATGTGTGCATGGGTAATTCAATTATTTTAAAAATAATTTGAAAATTAAGTGGGAACAATTTGTCTTAAAACAGCGTAATAAAATATTATTCTTCAATCCCTCACATTTATATTGCATAACACCTGCTCCATGTAACGCTATAGAACGTTCCAAAAACTGTAAAAGATCATACAATTTGAGCAGTTGCAAGCACTAGATATGTTCCAAACATTTGACTCAAAAGACTGAAAGAAATAATCTGATGAAATATATCAAAACAATTATGCAAAAGATGTTTCCTTCACATAAGATCCTCTACAAAATTGGTTCAAATCTTGCCCCTAGGGTCACATAATTATAACTTTTTCAAGGAATCTATTTTTGATTATTTTATACTTGACTATATTAGTGACTTTACATCAATGTCTTATACAGTCTTGCCATTGAGTTCAAATAGTATTGTGTAATTATATTTTATCTAGGTCTGACACCCCTATGAGTTTGACATTATTTTCGTCTTGTTGACATGTCAATAGATGAAACGTTGTATTGCAAGAGGTTGTGCTATCACTGTATGACAAGGAATTGTGTACATGCCAAGATATCACATACATGGCTATGTTGTATAAGTCTCGAGATATTATTCCATCATACATGACATGGTATTATCTATGAGTCAACACATCTCTGTATGATAGTTTTGTGTAAGGGTTGAGATATCACTGAGTGAATCACATAGACGATGTAGTCTTATGTACAAGTCGAAACATCAGTGCATGCCAATGTTGTCTAAGGGTTGAGATATCGCTGTATGAGCATCTTGAGGCTGCGGTTGGGTGTGAGATCCTTGCTTGTAAGGACAGCGTTGGTCATCGGACTGCAGTTCTTCCCCTTGTTCATCCAGCTTGCTATGGCTGCCCTCTCGTAAGAATAGCCATCTGCAATACATGAACAGAACATGCTGGTTTACTGCAATACATGAACAGAACATGCTGGTTTACTGCAATACATGAACAAAACATGCTGGTTTACTGCAATACATGAACAGAACATGCTGGTTTGCTGCAATACATGAACAGAACATGCTGGTTTAGACAAGCTATGAGCCTGGCTCTGTGAAAACTCGGCCTAATGCATGAGACGTGTCGTCCAAGATTAGCCTAAGCAGTTCAGACCGGTTTATCATGGAAGACACGTTGGTATTTTATGGGTTTTTTGTTTAAAGGAAGTCTCTTCTTAGCAAAAATCTAGTTTAGGCGGAGATTGACATCCCTGATTAGCCTGTGCAGATTGCATATTGTAGCAAACTTGATATACCATAATGTCATAAGTTAAGGTAGACATAGAAACTGCTACAAATAACAATGT
>NC_068369.1:39989991-40032885 GCF_020536995.1 Dreissena polymorpha | reverse complement strand
TACCCCATGCTGGTATATAAGTAATGCCGTATCAACCATTACTATACTAGCGAGTATGTACCGGGTATATCCTACTACTAGCCATAGTGGTATAACGTAACAGTCTTTTACCGGGTATATCCAACTACCCCATGCTCGTATAAGTAATGCCGTATCAAGCCAGTACTATACTAGCGAGTTATATACCGGGTATATCCTACTACACCATGCTCGTATATAAGTAATGCCGTATCAAGCCGGTACTATACTAGCGAGTTATGTACCGGGTATATCCTACTACCCCATGCTCGTATATAAGTAATGCCGTTTCAGCCAGTACTATACTAGCGAGTTATATAGCGGGTATATCCTACTACCCCATGCTCGTATATAAGTAATGCCGTATCAAGCCAGTACTATATTAGCGAGTTATATACCGGGTATATCCTACTACCCCATGGTCGTATATAAGTAATGCCGTATCAAGCCAGTACTATAATAGCGAGTCATATACCGGTATACCCTACTACCCTATGCTCGTATATAAGTAATGCCGTATCAAGCCAGTACTATACTAGCGAGTCATATACCGGATATATCCTACTACCCCATGCTCGTATAAAAGTAATGCCGTATCAAGCCAGTACTATACTAGCGAGTCATATACCGGATATATCCTACTACCCCATGCTCGTATATTAGTAATGCCGTATCAAGCCAGTACTATACTAGCGAGTCATATACCGGATATATCCTACTACCCCATGCTCGTATATTAGTAATGCCGTATCAAGCCAGTACTATATTAGCGAGTTATATAGCGGGTATATCCTACTACCCCATGCTCGTATATAAGTAATGCCGTATCAAGCCAGTACTATACTAGCGAGTCATATACCGGGTATATCCTACTACCCCATGCCTTTATATAAGTAATGCCGTATCAAGCCGGTACTAAACTAGCGAGTCATATACCGGATATATCCTACTACCCCATGCTCGTATATTAGTAATGCCGTATCAAGCCAGTACTATACTAGCGAGTCATAGCGGGTATATCCTACTACCCCTTGCTCGTATATAAGTAATGCCGTATCAAGCCAGTACTATACCTGCGAGTCATATACCGGTATATCCTACTACACCATGCCTTTATATAAGTAATGCCGTATCAAGCCGGTACTAAACTAGCGAGTTATATAGCGGGTATATCCTACTACCCCATGCTCGTATATAAGTAATGTCGTTTCAAGCCAGTACTATACTAGCCAGTTATATACCGGCTTTTACCTACTACCCCATGCTGGATAAAAGTAATGCCGTATCAAGTCGGTACTATACTAGCGAGTTATATAACGGGTATATCCTACTACCCCATACTCGTATATAAGTAATGCCGTATCAAGCCAGTACTTTACTAGCGAGTCATATACCGGAAATATCCTACTACCCCATGCTCGTATACCCGGTATAAGTAATGCCGTATCAAGCCAGTACTATACTAGCGAGTCATAGCGGGTATATACTACTACCCCATGCTCGTATATAAGTAATGCCGTTTCAAGCCAGTACTATACTAGCGAGTCATATACCGGGTATACCCTACTACCCCATGCTCGTATATAAGTAATGCCGTATCAAGCCAGTACTATACTAACGAGTCATATACCGGGTATATCCTACTACCCCATGCTCGTATAAAAGTAATGCCGTATCAAACCAGTACTATACTAGCGAGCCATAGCGGGTATATACTACTACCCCATGCTCGTATGTAAGTAATGCCGTACCAACCCAGGACTATACTAGCGAGTCATATACCAGGTATATCCTAATACCCCATGCCTTTATATAAGTTATGCCGTATCAAGCCAGTACCATACTAGCGAGTTGTATACCGGGTATATTCTACAACCCCATGCTGGTATATAAGTAATGCCGTATCAAACCGGTACTATACTAGCGAGTTATATAGCGGGTATATCCTATTACCCCATGCTCATTATAAGTAATGCCGTATCAAGCCAGTACTATATTAGCGAGTTATATAGCGGGTATATTCTACTACCCCATGCTCGTATATAAGTAATGCCGTATCAAACCGGTACTATACTAGAGAGTCATAGCGGGTATATACTACTACCCCATGCTCGTATATAAGTAATGCCGTATCCAGCCGGTACTATACTAGCAAGCTATATACCGGATATATCCTACTACCCAAATGCTGGTATATAAGTAATGCCGTATCAAGCCGGTACTATACTCACGAGTCATATACCGGGTATATCCTACTACCCCATGCTCGTATATACGTAATGCCGTATCAAGCCAGTACTATACTAGCGAGTTATATACCGGGTATATCCTACTACCCCATGCTCGTATATAAGTAATGCCGTTTCAAGCCAGTACTATACTAGCGAGTTATATACCGGGTATATCCTACTACCCATGCTCGTATATAAGTAATTCCGTATCAAGCCAGTACTATACTAGCGAGTCATGTACCGGATATATACTACTACCCCCATGCTCGTATATAAGTAATGCCGTACCAAGCCAGTACTATACTAGCGAGTTATATAGCGGGTATATCCTACTACCCCATGCTCGTATATAAGTAATGCCGTATCAAGCCAGTACTTTACTAGCGAGCAATATACCGGATATATCCTACTACCCAATGCTCGTATATAAGTAATGCCGTATCAAGCCTGTACTATACTAGCGAGTTATATAGCGGTATATACTACTACCCCATGCTGTTATAAGTAATACCGTATTAGTTACACTGTTTGTAACTGATGGTGTATGAGAGCGAAGCTCGAGAAGGGAACTGAGGGTGTATATCCTATACACAATCAGTTACTAACTGTGTATCCATTATATCTCAACCGATTACTCGGGGTGTATGGAAATTTCTCAGGGTGTATGGAAAATACACAATGGGCACATGGCCTCTCAAAGCAAATCGAATCAGGTCATTTTTGTAGGAGGCGAGTTATACCTTACTACCCTATGCTCGTATAAGTAATGCCGTATCACATCAGTTGTATTTTTGACGTCATTTAGTTATATACAGGATAGTCATATAGCGGGTATTTCCTATAACCCCCAAGTACGTACTGTTAATGCTATATTAAACCTGTTATATTCCTAATTTCACAAAGCGGGTATAACCGACTATCCCAGGCTCAAGTTTGCCAAGCGGTATCTACCCAGTAATATTCTATATGTCATTATGCGGGGATACCTGACTATCGTATGTTTGTATTTAAGTGATGCTGTAGCACATTAGTTCAACACTCACAAGTCATACCAAGGGTATATAGGGTTAGGGCAACTAAACCTAATCATATTGTTCACTGCTCGCCTGCATGGTCTGTTCTTCTAAAAGCCATGTAAGAAACACAATCATTCTGCTGTGTGCATATTTTGATCAAATTAATGAATGCTAGTTCGGTTGTTCGGCGTAGCTGTCTTACCAAGCTTTTCACATAAAATACCCTTTATCAACAAACAATTAAATGATGGAGAAATTTCACGCCTGTAGACCCGAATGAATGAATCAGAATATTTTAATTATTGATTTCAGAGAAATCACCCACAGCATTGGCCAAATCACTGCGGAAATCCGGACTTCTTCATGCACGTTTTTGACCTAACAACAATCACTGCGAAATAGCGCAGACCGTGTTTGACTTACGCTGGCCGCATACGCATTAAGACCTATTTTCGCAAGACGCGACTATAAGTGTGATTTGGTTGTGTTGAAAGAACACTGTGCATGTATGAACTATTTACATCTCATTGCGATGGCGATATAATAAATTCATAATAAGCCTTGTGAGGCCACATATGATCACATGTAGTATATGTTTATCTAAGGACAAAATTGTTCGGTTTGAATATACGTGCACTTTATAAGAAACACATCATGCGGTGGATATGCGACAATTAAACCTTTATTTTCTATTTAAATATTTATAAACGTGAATATACGACTTGCTTTAACGATACAAGCGTTAATTCGTTACTGATAGGATCATGCGGCAGCAATGAATAGGACACTCCTCGTGTAAGTAATCATCATAGTCTAGGGACCCTTCAGATTTTGCATCGTAAAAAGTGTGACCCAGTAATATTGCTTAAAATGGTTGAGCTAACTTAATTTTCATCTTTTCTCGTGCTCTTTAATTACCCACGTATTTAGGTCTGGTTGATAGTACTTATACTTCCCACAGAGCAATTCGGTTCAAATTACTAATAACAACAATACACATTTTTAGCTTTATTTCAAATGTGAACATATTTATTTAACGCAGACGTGTACATAATTTTAACACAGAACAAGGGCTGTTTGTAAAACATGCATGCCCCCCCTATGGGCTGTCAGTTGTAGTGGCAGCCATTGTGAATACGTTTTTGTCACTGTGAACTTGACTTTTGACCTAGTGACCTGAAAATCAATAGGGGTCATCTGCCAGTCATGATCAATGTACTTGAGAAGTTTCATGATCATAGACCTAAGTATTCTTGAGCTATCAACAGGAAACCATTAAACTGTTTTGAGTCACTATGACCTTAATCTTTGACCTAGTGACCTGAAAATCAATAAGGGTCTTCTGCCAGTCATTATCAATGTACCTATGAAGGGGGTCATCTGCCAGTCATTATCAATGTACCAATGATTTTTTTATTTTATGATCCTAGGCGTAAGCATTTATGAGTTATCATCCGGAAACCATTTTTCTATTTCGAGTCACTGTGACCTTGACCTTTGACTTAGTGACCTGAAAATCAATAGATGTCATCTCCGAGTCATCATCAATGTACCTATGAAGTTTCATGATCCTAGGCATAAGCGTTCTTGAGTTATCATCCGGAAACCATTTTACTATTTCGAGATCAATAAACCTATGAAGTTTCATGATCCTAGGCCAAAGCGTTCTTGAGTTATCATCAGGAAACCATCTGGTGGACCAACCAACTGACATGTGCAAAACAATATACCCCTCTTCTTCCAAGGGGGGCATAAATATAATATTAATTTTTAGTAATCTAAATTAAATAAAAATTGCTAGATTGTATTTTCCGAGAAATTATCGGAAAACATCGTTAAAGTTAAAGGGTATCTGCCAGCTTATGCCATTATAACAAATGTTAAATGACAAAAGCTGTTGCCCGGTTCACGGCACGCGGAGCCTACCCTATTGTGAACCAAAATCTTTTTGTGTATTTCATCCTAGTAGTTACCTTGACATAGAACAGACACATTGGTTACTTTTATGAAACAATTCTTATAAAACTTGGTATACAAATTGCGACATTGTTGCCCATTTCTCCGTCAGTCCATGTCCGAATAGTAGCTAAAATTGAGAAAACTCAGTAAGATTTCATGAAACTTAATATTCACATAATTTTTAAATACACAAAATAATACATTGACCATTTTAATTTTGTGATAAAACTTGGTTTTCAAATGAACTCAGAAGAGCAATGTGATATTTATTTTGTCCCTACCGTTTTCACATGAAGGGATTTACGGTTGACCCACTGTCCATCGGTCTGTCAGTCAAATAAACCTGGATCTGGTTACAATGTTTTCCTAAGATTTCACCAGGTTACCTACTTTTTGGAAACACTCAACCCAGGCTTACTCAACCAAGATGAGCATGTCGATCAGGTTTCATCAACATTGAGTCGAAAAAAGCCTGGTTTCTTCCATCACCTGATGATCCTCTAACACAGCAAGTCAATCCTCGAATGTCCGAAATATGTTCTGGTTCTTATAGTGGCAGACAAAAACAAGACCTATGATTTTAAGCAAATTTGTTATGTTCATATAAACATTAATTATTCCAACTATTTTTTTTAGCTCATATATGTTGTTATACAATTGTATTAAACATGGCCATTTAAGTCTTTCATAAGATTCTAACTAAACAAATGAGTTTTAATTTCTTTTAAAACTCTTGATGCAAGCAAACGATGAACGGCAGTATTGGGGGAAAAAACTGGCAGACAATATGTATTTGACCATCAAAACTAGAGAAGACTGAGATAAAGATATGCAGAAAATGAAGCAACACCAGTTCATACACAGTGCTAAACTCACATCCTAGAGATGTTTAAGTTCATGGTTTTTCAAGACTATTAAAGCTCAGGACTTTGGAACAGTCTCCCCATCTACAGCATTTCTCTTGAACCACATGAGAGATGATATGTGCATCTTGCTGTCCTATGGAGTGGAAGTCTTCCTTGCAGGATATCCATTTGCACGAATACTCCTATAACAAGCAACTTTGTAAACTGCAGATTGGAAGCCAAAGTCAATTAACTTACAGTGTCCACATTTTTAACTTTAGTTATAATCATTGACTAAGTTTTTCACAAATGTTATTTTTGATTGAAAATGTTAATGAAAAGGCAAAAAAAAAGAGATTTACTGTGAAATAAGTCAATGGAGATAAGCCTACTAATAGCTCTTGGTGTGTATTGTGGATTTCCCCATGATTTGTTTAACTCTATTTTGTTTTATTTATCTATATATTGATATTTTCTATGAGTTCTTTACGCAGATACACATCTAATCAGAGCCTCTGTTAATGTAATAAAAGTATGTTACTGTTCTGTTTTTCTGTTAATAACTAATCTAAAAAGAAAGAAAAAAAGTAAATTTGCACTATTGTATGAATATGGCATACACTTATTTTTCCATGTTGAAATCTTATTAAATTCATGATATGAAGCCCTAAAATGTTTGTAACAAACAGATGGATGGACTGACAGACTGACCGATGGAAAACGCCAACACTATATCTCTCTGGCTTTGGAAAGGATAATGATTCAACAGAAAGTAGAAATCATCAAAAAAACTTGATGCATCTAAGTTAACTTAGCAATTAGTGAGTTCAATATGTCCTTTAACTGAACAAAAAACAGATGTTTCAAAAACTTAACATGATTTGTCATTTGTTGCAAATATTAAGAAGCACTTACAGGTCCTGGGTTTCAATCACCAACATATGATAAAATAGTTCTCAGTAACAAAAGGCACAAAAATGCAAGAAAAAAATCACTTTAATGTTAAAAAAAAATATATATAGTTATTCAATAAACGATGTATATTTTGTCATAAAGTACCGGTCCTGGATTTTTCTCAACATCATTTAAGAGATTTAAGAGCATCAACATCCGCTGGGACAGGTTAACATGTTGTTGAATACACAGCTGCATCATGATGTAATGAAGACCAGCTTGTCCACACATACGACCCAGAATCATCAGCCCAAACATCTTGATCCACATGGTGGGTGGGAAATGTTTGTATGTTCCTAAAGAACAAAACATGTTAATGATTTATCATTTCAAGTATAAAAGGCAAGCCTTAAAATTCTTAGAAAGCTTTAACATCTGAAGGTTAATATCACCCTGGCTGTGCAGATCTTGGTAATATACCCATTTAAAAAACATTCCTTAAAGCCACACACCTTGAAATGAAATATCTGGCATAGTAAATATGGATATAAATAAGAAACATATTTTATCTTTGCCAATTAGAATATATCTGGTGGTTGCAAGGTAGAAATCCGTCTTTCTTGTGCTTTAAAACTTAAAATAATTGTGTTTCTCGAATTGAACATGTACGTATACAAATCATACATTCAGTTTTAAAATAAAAAAAAATAAATTACTTGCTAACTAGGCTATAGATTTAATGACAATTTTGCACACTTTCAAATTGCATCTATATGTACTGAGTAACATGTATTTCATTTCAAGGTGTGTGGCTTTAATGTAATAAACAAGAGTGCTAAACTGTCACAAGATACACCCGTTTGAAGGTTTTGGACACCATGCTAAACGCTGGAAATGCACTAAGTGACCTAGTTTTCGACCCGGCATGACCTATATCTGAACTTGACTTAGATATCATTAAGACACAACTTCTGCCCAAATTTGGTGAAGATCGGATGAAAACTCTTTCAATTAAAGAGCTTACACCATGCTAAATCCTTGAAATGCACCCTGTGAACTAGTTTTTGACCCAGCATGACCCATATTTGAACTTGAACTAGATATTGTCTAGATACAACTTCTGACCACATTTGTTGAAGATCAGATGAAAACTACTTCAATAAGAGAGTGGACACCGTGCTAAATGCTTGAAATGCACTAAGTAACCTCGTGACCTAGTTTTTGACCTGGCGTGACCCATATTTGAACTTGACCTAGATAACATTTTGACACAATTTCTGACCAAATTTTGTGAAGATCGGATGATAACTACTTCAATTTGAGAGCGGACACCATGCTTAATCCTTGAAATGTACTAAGTGAACCCCTGACCTTGTTTTTGACCCGGCATGACCCATAATTGAACTTGACTTAGATATTGTCTAGATAAAACTTCTGACCAAAGTTTGTGAAGATTGGATGAAAACTACTTCAATTAGAGAGCAGACACCATGCGAAATGCATGAAATGCTCTAAGTGACCTCGCGACCTAGTTTTTGACCCGGCATAACCCATATTTGAACTTGACCTATATATCATTTACACACAACTTATGACCAAATTTGGCAAAGATCAGATGAAAACTACTCCAATTAGAAAGCCACCAATGCTAAATCCTTCAAATGCACTAAGTGACCCCGTGACCTAGTTTTTGACCTGGCATGACCCATATTCAAACTTGACCTAGATATTGTCTAGTAGAACTTCTGACCAAGTTTGGTGAAGATCGGATGAAAACTATTTGAATTAGAGAGTGGACACTGTTATGGACGCCGCCGCCCGCCAAGGGTGAAACTATAATACCTCCCGTTTTTTCAAAACCGGCGTATAAAAATAAGTAATATCCCTCACAGGGTTCAGGTCACACAATTAACTTATAGACAATAGGCAATACTTAATTCATTCGCTTCAAACTGTTTCTCTAGACAGATAACAAATGTTCAATCAAATGTTCATTCAAGATCTTGTCACTTCATTTGGTTACAAATTTGAAATATACTAAAATTTGCCTTCATAATGGAAACTTCTATTTTCCAAGCATGCCTTCCACTTCCTTGAGCTGACTTCGTTGAGTTCATGATTAGCAGATGCAATCTGTAAGATTTACTTATAAATAACTCTAAAATAAGTGATTGTTACCCAAAAAATAAAAAAATATAAATTCTTTTGTCTAATTACACACTTTCACATACATAAATGTGACACAAGCATAAAGGCCCATAACCATCCAATCAAAATATTCAGAAATAGAGGTGCTCATTATACTAACAGTAATGTCTAAGTTTGTATACATGTATGTTTTTTCAACTATGTTTTGCAAAATATTCTCATGCAAACCAGGGTTTCCAATTTAATAAGCCACATGTACATTGCATGTAACAGGGGTAAGACAATGCTAACAAGAAATGTGGTTGTCAGAAACACAATGCCCCCTAATGCGCCACTTTGATTATTTTTTACCTTTGACCTTTAAGGATGACCTTGATCTTTCACCACTCAAAATGTGCAGCTCCATGAGATACACATGCATGCCAAATATCAAGTTGCTACGTTCAATATTGCAAAAGTTATGAAGAAGGTTAAAGTTTTGGTTAAAGTTTTTGAATTATTTTTTTTGACCTTTGACCTTGAAGGATGACCTTGACTTTGACCTTTCACCACTCAAAATGTGCAGCTCCATGAGATACACATGCATGCCAAAAATCAAGTTGCTATGTTCAATATTGCAAAAGTTATGATGAAGGTTAAAGTTTTGGTTAAAGTTTTGGGACACACACACACACACACACATGGACACATACAATGACAGACAGGCCAAAAACAATATACCCCCGATCTTTTGATCCGGGGGCATAAAAATAATCCTGGTTGTGTTTTTCAAGCAATCTAGCTAAAACAAACAGGTTTAATAAAATAGAAAGATTAACTAAAATGAACATACCAGTTATATAGGGCTATAACTATCATATTGAGTATGTCAACACAAAATCGTGTCATTAGTTGCTAAAAGATACAGAAAGCATTATATGGGAAAGTGCATGTGTTGACCCCCTTTTTTTGTTACTTTATTTGTACATAAAATGCTTGTCAAGCATACACAAGTTAGTGATTTAAAGTTATACCATTGGTGAGCCTATCAGCTTAATTTTACTCTCTTTTCCAGTCTCTGGTTGCTTGATGTGGCGACTGCAGAAGTGGCTCAGCAAAGCGTCTTCGTTGGAGCAAACAACCCTGCATTCTGGACACCGATTGTGCGCCTCCTTTAAATATAAAACTTTGTAAAACATTTATTTTTCATCATTTTAACCAATAAATACCTACTAAACAAGAACTTTGACATTAACTTAGATAAGAAAACATATATATTATTTTCAATTAAATTGTTAAACAAGAGCTGTCTCCATAGGATGACGTATGCCCCCAATAAATGCTTTGATAGAAATTATGAGCATTTTTCGAACCCTAAACGCGGACCCTAAGGTCAAGGTCATGGGGTAAAAATTTGTGTGGGTATGGAAAGGCCTTGTCCATATACACATGCATATCAAATATGAATGTTACATCTGAAGCGAAAAAAGAAGTTATGAGCATTTTTCGAAACCTAAACACAAAGTGTGACGGACAGACAGACATCAGACAAACAGACAGAAGGACAGTTCGATCACTATATGCCCTCCTTCGGCGGCATTAAAAAAGTTAATCCAGAAATGCAAAATAAGTCCCAAACTAGAGAGCGGACACCATAATTAATCCTTGAAATGCACGTAATGTAAGCAAGTTAGTTCAAATAACAATGTACACAATTTCAATACTTTCTTAAAGTTAGTTCAAATAACAATGAACACAATTTCAATATTTTCTTATCACTTAATCAATAATTATTATTTAAAAAAAAACATCCTGACAGTCCCCTCACATTTATGTGACTGAACTATCAGTCAAAAAAACGTTTGTTAGCTAACAGGGAGATATCTGTTATGGGAGAAGGTTCAAAATATTTTTGCCATTTCTTATATCACACTGCAAGTGTCAGTGCTACTGGCTCTGGGCATTTTCTATTTTTATCAAACCACTAAATTTAATGTATTTTATTCAGAAAACTTTGCAAAAGACAACCTCAGTGTCTGGACTGACCTGATGCACCAAATCGCACAAGTCAGCTACATCTCTGAAATTATTTCAATACAATCATTTTCATTAATAAAAATAGATAACAAGAGCTGTCAGAGGACAGCGCGCTCGACTATTCGAATGCTTGACAGTATAACGTAAGCCATCATGGGGAAATTGTTCATATTCAATAATTTATTAGATGATCTTTCAAAAATAAAAAAGGAAAAAAAATAAAAATTTGGGGAGGGGGTAGGGGGGTTGAGAGGGGGGTATAACGTGGGGTGTGGTCATTTATTAGACGATCTGACGATCTTTCAAAAATAAAAAAGGAAAACAAAAAATTTGGGGGGGGGGGGGGGGGCAGGGATTCTGGGTTGGGGCGTGGGGTATTGCAGTGCTGCAGCTAGGATTTGAAAAAGGCAGGGGGATTTTTTGTCAAAAGGGCACTTTGGACGCGCAGTATTTTGTCAAAGGGCACTTTCGAGCGCGCGGGTGTTTCTAGAATGCTTCCTCATGCATGTTAATTTATGTGTTATCAATAATTGTAAGAATAAATTATTCCCATTGTCATTAAACAATTCAAATTTAATTACTACAATGAGGAATAAATTAATTACAATGTATTTTAATAAGAGATTTATTAATCATCATATGTAAAAAAAAAAATTAAAAAAAATTTATTTTTTTTAAGGGCAGGGGGGGCCCTAGGAAGGTCAGGGCGGAGGTTCAGGAGGGCAGGGCGGGGCGCCCTTCGATTTAGGCCTAGCTGGAGCACTGGTATTGCACGGGTGGAATCCATTGTGGTATTCAGGTAAGTGTTGTTTTGTCAAAGTATTAATAAAATCTTATCATAAATAAAAAAGTTATGTGAATTTAAGCAAAATGTCCAATTCTCAAAGTAAAAAAGGGGCCATAATTCTATCAAAATGCTTGATTCAGTGGTCTAATCTTGTTTATAGGTTGGGGTCATGTTGGAAAACAAGTATGCAAAATATAATAGCAATATGTCAAAGAACATAGGAAATATTTGGGGTAGTACCCAAACTTTAACATAGATTTATCAATAATATGCATATTCTGAGTATAAAAGGGGCCGTAATTCTATCAAAATGCTTGATTAAGTGGTCTGCTCTTGTTTGTAGGTTAAAGGTCATGTTGGTAAACAAGTATGCAATATAACAAAGCAATATGTTAAAGGACATAGGAAATATTTGGGGTAGTACGCACAATTTAACATAGATTTATCAATAATATGCATATTCTAAGTATAAAAGGGGCAATAATTCTGTCAAAATGCTTGATACAGTGGTCTGCTCTTGTTTATAGGTTGGGATCATGTTGGTAAACAAGTATGCAAAATATGAAAGCAATATGTCAATGGACATTGAAAATATTTGAAGTAGTACGCAAACTTTAACATTTGCACGCTCACGGAAACGCCAACGCCGGGGTGAGTAGGATAGCTCCACTATATATATTTCATATATAATAGTCCAGCTAAAATACAGTCAACAATTAAAGAGTTGTTGTCACTGGGAATGTGATCTTGCATATATACACTTCATGTTGACAACATATTATTTTTAATTAATTTGTTAAACAAGATCTGTCTCCATAGGATGACGTATGCCCCCAATAAATGCTTTGATAGAAATTATGAGCATTTTTCGAAATCTAAATGCATTTTTTGAACCCTAAACACGGACCCTAAGGTCAAGGTCTTGGAGTAAAAATTTGTGTGCATATGGAAAGGCCTTGTCCATGTACACATGCATATCAAATATGAATGTTACATCTGAAGCGACAAAAGAAGTTATGAGCATTTTTCGAAACCTAAACACAAAGTGTGACGGACGGACAGACAGACATCAGATAAACAGACGGAAGGACAGTGCGATCACTATATGCCCTCCTTCGGCGGCATAAAAAACGTTAATTTAGAAATGCAAAATGCAAAGTCCCAAACTAGAGAGCGGACACCATACTTAATCCTTGAAATGCACTAAGTGACCCTGTGACCTAGTTTTTGACCCGGCATGACCCATATTCGAACATGACCTAGATGTTGTCTTGATACAACTTCTGACCAAGTTTGGTAAAGATCAGATGAAAACTACTTCAATTAGAGAGCAGACACCATGCTTAAACCTTAAAATGCACTAATAGACCCCATGGTCTAGTTTTTGACCCGGCATGGCCCATATTCGAGCTTGACCTAGATATTGCCTAGATACAACTTCTGAACAAGTTTGGTAAAGATCAGATGAAAACTATTTGAATTAGAGAGGGGACAAGAAAAGTGTGACAGACAGACAGACAGTGAGAAAACTATATACCCACTTTTCTTCGAAAGGGGGCATAAAAAATGTGGAGTAAAATATATACAAATGTGTTCTTTTTCTTTGCAGACTGACTTACCTATCAAAATAGTTACATAAACAAATATGTATAATTATATTGTTAATATTATGCGCATAAATAAAACATTTGCTATTTCATGTAAAATTAATTGTAGACAGCAAATAATGAAACAAGAAACCGTTTGAGACGGGTGATGCTCCACAAAGGTTTTTTTGTCACAATATTGCACTATATATTCAGATAAAAGGAAACGTCTTGAGGGGCATAACTTTGGACAAATTAATACAATGGATGGTTTAGTAACTTAAAAATTTCAAAGGGCCATAACTCTGTAAATAAATCATCTAACCAGAACCCACTAATAACATGCGCATCTCCTCAAGGTAGTTAAACTTCCCATAAAGCTTCATTGTATTCCAGTCAGTAGTTGGGGAGAAATAGCCCGGACAAGAATTGCACTATATGTACAGTTTATAGAAAATTTCAAAGGGCCATAACTCTGTGAAAAATCATCCGACCATAACCAGCTTATAATATGCACATCTCCTGTTGGTAGCGAAGCTTCCCATAAAATTTCATTGAATTCATGTAATAAGTTGCTGAGAAATAGCTCGGACAAGAATTGCACTATATGTACAATGGAAAATTTCAAATGGCCATAACTCTGTGGAAAATCATCCGACAAGAACCAGCTGATAATATGCACATCTCCTGTTGGTAGTGAAGCTTCCCATAAAGTTTCATTGAATTCCCGTAATAAGTTGCTGAGAAATTGCTAGGACAAGAATTGCACTATATGTACAATGGAAAATTTCAAAGGGCCATAACTCTATGAAAAATCATCCGACCAGAACCCGCTGATAATACGCACATCTCCTCTTGGTAGTGATGCTTCCCATAAAGTTTCATTGAATTCCAGTCATTAGTTGCTGAGAAATAGCCCGGACAAGAATTGCACTATATGTACAGTACATGGAAAATTTTAAAGGGCCATAACTCTGTGAAAAATCATCTGACCAGAACCCGCTGATAATATGCACATCTCCTCTTGGTAGTAAATCTTCCCATAAAGTTTCATTGAATTCCGGTCATTAATTGCTGAGAAATAGCCCTGACAAGAATTGCACTATATGTACAGTTAATAGAAAATTTAAAAGGGCCATAACTCTGTGACAAATCATCCGACCAGAACCCGCTGATAATATGCACATTTCCTCTTAATAGTGAAGCTTCCCATTAAGTTTCATTGAATTCCGGCCTTTAGTTGCTGAGAATCCAAAAATTGTTCACGGACGGACAGACGGACTGACGAAGCGGCGACTATATGCTCCCCCCCCCAAATTTTTTTGGGGGAGCATAAAATGTCAAGTTAACATGGATAATAGAAAATATTGTGAAATGCTTTATTTATAAATTAGAAACTAGATAACACTTCTAAAATGATTGCAAGTTTCCATGACTCATTGAGGAATAAACCATGTAAAATGTTAGTTTTGCAAATTTATATAGTTATGGGAAACAACTACATGTACATTAAATTTAAATATCAAAGCTTTTTTTTTAATTGTATATGTACCGGTAAAACACCGCTTCATTTGTAAGAATGTCATTTGAGCCTAGATGAAGATACAGCTGTTGAACATCCATCTTCCGCAAGTCTCTCAACAATGCATGGCGAAAACGATCACAAGAAAATTTGGCACCTTTGAAAACAGAGTTGGCGAATGTCTGTGTAAATAAATCACAAATATACATGAATGAATACACAAGGAAAATTCATGCTTTGCCTCAAGATTAAAATGAAAAGTTTGCAATTACAATTCCCTACAATCTGTAAAATATTCCACACGCTTAAATAAAATATATAACCATGCAAATTAGTTAGAAAACGCAATGATGCCAATCATTTCACATGATGACATCAGCATAATAAGTTTAACTTTATATTGATGACAATACTGTAATCATACGAAGCTTAGGACTTGACATTTGAACTGTTTAAGTATAAAGAAATGAAATAATTACATCATTTATAGAAACTATGAGTATCAAGTTTAAATGGTGGCATTTCGTGTTTTCTCAAAAATGTTTACAAAAACAGTAAACATTTAAACGACTGTTGATATCAACATAATCCATTTTAGTTCATTACGTTACAATGTTGCAAAACTTATTAAAAGCTGTTAAAAAAAGACTGGTATACATTTGTATCAAGTGTGCCCTTATTCACAACAGCGTAAACATAACAAAACACCATGTACGACCTAGACGTCTTGAATATTTGACACACGTCGGCACAAAGTGCTCGGGAAAATTTTCCAGCTATTTGTTGCATGATCATTCCCCGAATTGTCTTGAACATTTGACGCGCGTCAGCACAACGTGCATGAGGACATTTTTTCCGACATTTATTCATCCGCATTCATTTTTAATTTAATAAACAGATACTCGTTTTTATGTACATCTTGTTAGGTAGAAAACAATAAAAAATTTACACAGGTGTAGTCTAATTGAAGAAATGTGGGATCAATATTTATTTGTCTTTGTTATAAAATACTACGGCATGTAAGTAGAAAATGTGTACCCAATGACTCAACAACGGCAAGAACAGTTGGTTTTAATATGACGTCATTGCCCAAATGGGTAATGATCTGAATATAACTTCTGGAAATAATCATTACTTTCAGTTTGGAAATGCGATGTCAATGACGCTTTTATAACTGACATATGGATACCGTTTAAACGGTAACCTTTTGTTTATTTCATTAATCATTTTGTTTTAACGTTTAGAAAAATGTGTACATGTGATACCATTAATAGAAACAAACCTGAAACTGTAATTACTGTTCTATACCATTGTCATTACATATACTCATCAGAGATTGGCAGGCATTTGACAGCTATATCGGCAGGAAGAATATCCTTAATCCGATGAGCATTGGAGTCCCCAGCAATACGGTTCACTTTTCTCCTGTCTTGGGCACCTGAAAAAATAAAAGGAAAATGCTTCCTGACACAACACTGCATCCTGTTCAAAAGAGCCTGCGTAATAAATTTACTAATTATAAAAAGACAAGTCTTAACAACCCAAATACTACCTTAACAATACAATTGCAACAAGACTAATAAGGACGACTAAACTTGTCTTATGTGTATCTAACTACACAAAAAGAATATAAACAAAACAGATCAATCACGCTTTAATAAAAATAAAGGTCACACAAGTTAAAAAGCACTAGTTTTCAATAATCAATAAGTGTCAAAATTGCAATACACTGGTCAATGTTCAGTGCAAATATCACTATGAACATGATAAAAGTGTCAATTATTGCACTAGTGTGTAACACACTGAATGTGTCCAAATGCGCGAAGCACCTGTTTTTTTAATAATTAGTATTAAAGTGTCACTCAAAATTGCAATCCACTGGTAAGTGTTCAATCAATGCAAATATCACAGTCACTATAAACACATCAAACGTGTCAATTATTGCACTAGTGTAAAATACACTGTAAGTGTCCAAATGCGCGAAGCACGTGTTTTTAATAGATCACAAAATGGGTAATAAAACGCACAGTTGAACTTAAGGTGAAAAGTAAACACAAATCCTTCGTTCACTCACACCGAGTTACTAGGACTAGGTCGCGAAAATGAATGCCACTTTGAATTATACACTTTACAACGTCGAAATACACCAAATCACAATTAAAAGATAGCTATTGCAAGTTCAAAAACAAAACTGAAATATATAAGCGCCGAAATGACTTCTTGATCTCAAAACAATGTCACAAACGTATACAATACCGGATCCAAACCGTTTGAAAGCTCGTGTGCAATCAAAAGGGGAGATTATTCCAACGATGTTTTTTCTTGTTTCTCCATTCGGTACCCCTCGCACGTTATTTGATTACGCTTTCTTCATATATGGTCATATTACACTCATTCATAACGTTTATTTATAGATGTTTGTGTTGTGACATATATGGTTATGATTACCATATAAGGTAAAGACGGCCAGGGACCAGAGTCGCTCTGCTAGTGAACTCTCCCATCCTTCTAAATTGGATCAATTTATTTCAAAAATTAGGGATGTCTAGTATATTTATTTCTATATTTAGAATATTTCTTAAAGAAATTCCTTTCAGCAAACAGCGCAGATACAGATGAGACGCCGCATCATGCATAAATGGGTTAAACACCCTGATTTTGCACCTATGTAGTTATTTGAAATTCCTTGTTGAACATTTAAGGGACCTTTTCACAGATTTGTGCATGTATTGAAGTTTGTCATTTAATGCTTTATATTGATAAATGATAACATTGGATCTAAAAAGCTTCAGTAAAAAAAGAAAAAATGAAAAAAGTAAACATAAAGTGAGCTCGAACCACTGACCCCTGTAGTAAAGGTCTATCGCTTAGACCACTCGGCCGTCCGTGCTCATACATGAGTGATGTATTTTATACTTTATATAAGCAATCCTCGTAGTATCACAAATTATATCGACACCAACAGAACTCCAAATTATTCATTCGTTTCGCGTTGCAATACTTTATACTTTTCAGGTTTTTAAATCGTCAAAAGATGCATATAATGGATATTTTAGAGCATGGTAAATGTTCAGTATTACTGCTTCCTCACAAATATCATAAATACAACGAAAATTGCGATTTTTAAACATTTTTTTAATTGTGTCTATTTATCAAAACGTTAAAATGCATACTGGTTCACGTAAACAATCGAAATCCCTAACAGCCCAGAATGCAGATTGAGTATCTCTCGCCCACCCCACCACGGCGTACAAGGTGACTTACCTCCAGACGTTGACCCATACGAACACGACGTGCAACCTGACGTCGTGACGCCACCGTTATCCTCATAGTCGTCGCGGTCGAATCCCTCTGACTTGCATTCGTGGTGAACGGAGCCTGTGCAGTCATAACAGGTTATCGCTCCCACAGACAGGTACACTGAAAAAAGTGTCCATTCAAGAAATGAACGTCACCGTAGTTAAGGTACTTAATAAGTGCCTATGGTTTACACTTCATATACATGTATTGATGCTCTTAGGTGAATTATACAGATTTTTCATACTAGAAATGTGCCAATATACCGTACATGCACGAAATTGACATGCAATACCTAGTTTAAACCATCTTTATCTAAATCCTCCCTTCTCCCCTACTCCTAACTGAGGTATACTTTTACTTAAGCGTATTAGCATCATTATGTGGGCACAGAGGTTACTCTGGGCTTAGCTCAAATAATATACACAGTGGTGTGGTGGACGTAATTTGACACTGTTCAATCAGCTGATAGAAAATGAGTCGCGTTCTGTGAAAACGGGGCTAAAAGCATCTGCGTTGTGTAGTCCCAGATTAGGCAGTGAAGTCCGCACAGGGTTAATCAGGGACGACACATTCCGATTTTAATGGATTTTTTTGTTAAATGGAAGTCTTTTCTAAGCGAAATTCATATTGGCCGGAAAGTGTCGTCCCTGTTCAGCCTACACAGGCTTATCGTAGCAGACACTTAACGCACTTGCATTAAGGCCTGTTTGTTTTCCAGAACGAGGCTTAATTATGAGGACCCATGTAAAGAGTACACTATCATATAGGGATAGGTCATGCACTAAATTAGGGATTAAGCTGTAAAGAGTATGCGTGACTGACATGCGGGGACGCTTGTTGGTCTGATGGTGCACCATCCGCCTCGTGTTTACCGAGAATGGGAGAAACATCCTATGTGAAACTGTGACTTTAAAGGGATTTCAAATAAAATAATTATAAACACCATCGAAGTTTAATTTATTGCAGTTTGTCAATTGCAATTTAGAGTAAATTTTAACTAAAAGCAACACACAAAAACATGTGAGTTCGAGGATGTTAAATAGTCCAAGGCATGTTTAAGTTGAAGAGAAGAGGCGGAATGCCGATGGACGGACCTATCCACCTAACCATCCAAGCACCAAACGGGCGGACGGTGCGACTGCTATGTGGCCTCCATCGGCAGTGTAATACATAACAAGAATTACAATAACACAATACGTCAATATTATAGTTTAAAATACATTTTTTTAATGATATATAATTATTAATGTTAACATATTATTTTAGGCTGGACAACAGTTTTGAATCATTGGAAACTTAAAATAACCAGTAGAAATAACCTGTAGTAAACTTACTAATTCAAACAAGTGTTTAAACCAGATTTTTTTTTATTAATTTACTATTAAACATGTGGTACCTGTCGACAAAGTGAGTCCACAACACAGGAAAAAACAGCATGTAATGTCCATAGTGACTCTTGCAATCGATTTGAAGTTGTTGTCGAATAAGATGTTTAGTAATTATTCACGACGTTGTAAATACTTCATTCAAATGTATCAATCAGGTTTGAAAGAGGTGAAATGAGAACGCATCATTAACTTTACTCGGTGTGATATGACGTGCAAGTGAATATGAATACTTTAAAATTTGGGTGTATACTAGGATGCAATTCCATTGCATTTGTATTCATCTCTGTTTCAGTTAAATATTTTATTTGAATTTATGTATTTATCGATTCAACACTTGATACAATATAAATCACTCGAAACTAATACAGTCAACAGACGCACAGCAAGCTAAAGATTAATTAATATTTAACGACAATAACGTTTTTGAAATGCACTTGCAAGAGTTCACTTCACGAGAAGCTAATGAAAACACGTGCATTCTCTGCACACGCCAATTTACAAAATCGGATACAATGTAGATTTGTGTCAATCAAAGAATCAATTCGTGGGCTTTGAAATTTTAGAACAACAGTACATTCCGTCACAAATCATCAATAAAACCGCTTAAGACCAAACCCAACTTTTATAAAATGACACAAAATACATGTGCGTATGTGGGCGTGCGTGTGTGCGTGCGTGCGAAACTGCAATGCGAGTGTGTTTGTGTGTGTGTGTAAAATAAACATAAAATGGGTAAAGGAATATTTTATTGCCGACCATCAACATTTGCTTATCTAGTCATTTGATAGTTTGAAGATAAATTGTACAATATAACAGCGACAAAAAATATATGCTCGTTTAATTTATTTGTAACAAATCGGTTTCTCTCGGAATATGGATGGGTATTGCCAACCGACGGTAATCTCAAAAAGTGACATAAATAAATATGGTACGTGTATGGGTATCTTGCAAATAAACGATCAACTGAAACGAAACATTTTACTACCTTTCAAAAAACTGCAAGTTATTTATACAATTACAGTATAATTTGTTTGGTAACTGTCAGCTGTTATAATGTTGCGTTTTAGCTAATGAAAAAGAAGGTAAACACTACAGGAAATGTATTTTCTCATTTGACATTGTTATAATACAGGTGTAACATCGTGTTGACGGTATTGTGTTTAATTTTACATATATGTATAATGTATTGCATTATGTGAATATGGCTATATATTCACAAATAAATTGCCTGTATGTCTGTCTGTCTTTACTCATCCGGTAAATTTGAGTACGTCAGAAATGTTGTTTTCTTTTCAAGGAAAGTATATCATTACAAACAATGCATTTTTTGTAGACTTGTGTGATTGAAAATATTGTTCAAAACATCGACAACGTTTAAACTATTATTTTGTTTTACCAAAATAGAGACTGTGTAAGTGTTATACAACAGTGTTGGCTAGTGAATAGTGTTGCATAGAATCGAGAAGAAATCACACGAACCTTATCCCATGCTAGGCAATGTGTTCACGAGGATCTAGCCTATGCGCATCAAATATCATACATGTTCGGATTACATCGTGTTTGTTGTACATTGTTGTAATTTTTAGCATATATTCTAACTGTATTATACAATGATTTAATAATTCTTTTTTAAAGCTCATCTGAACACATAGGACACAGGTGGAACTTTTAATATACGGTTAAGTCCGACGCCCAACAGCGTGTGAGGTGCGTGAGTTCCCGTTTTCCTCTAACGCCACCTCCTTCTTAACAGTGTGCAGGATCAACGGGGTTTACAGGGGTTTACACACGGTCTGGACAGAATGTAAACACATTGTTAAGAATTTTATTTTGGCAAATATCTACTGCATAGAATACAGTTTTTCATGCAGTTTGTGTCGATATCTTAAGATGTAAAACAAATCATTGAATACGTCTGAAATTGGTGCCAAACTTTAACGTTGCGTGCAGCATAACTGTGTACATGAATGATGTCACATCGAATATTTGGCCAAGAACACATGCGTATTATATATATATATATTTCACATTGCCATACGCAGCATAAAAAACTGTTTTTATGCACTAGTTGAAATTCTTAAGAAACATTATTTTTTAAAGTTATTTTTAAAGATCCTGCACCCTGTTAACCCCCTATCATACTTTCAGAAAATTTCGCTGGAATAATCCTTGGGTGACCCTCTCTTAAAATTGTTCAAATCTTTCCGATCCACTTCAAATATGCGTCATCAGAGCTAAAAGTAGATTATAAAAGGAAACCTTCCAATATCTTCCACCTTAAAACCACAAAGGGGCTATGCTTTATTATTTAGTGTGTATCAGCGTTTAGTGGTCGTCTTATAAATTCCTTTTAGTCATGCCACTGTGGTCAAAACTGGCCACGCCTCAGGGCTCACGTGATATATAAAGACAAATATAGCAAAATTACTCAAAAATCTTCTCTAACACATCAAGACCAAAAGAGAGTTTCAATTTATATCACGACGCGACGCAATTGGGTCATTAAGGGCTGTACTCTCTAAATAAATAAACATATTTTATACAAAGAATGTTTTACAGCTCAGACTGCTATTCTGATTTTATCTTTTTGAAATTTTAATAGGATAAATAAGTATGTTCACTACTAAATCACAGACCTATGATTAAATTATCGACTAATGTTAAATAAATCATTCAGCAGGGTTACATTCCACCAGAAAACGTCCGAAAAATAGCATTCTCCTAGCAGAGTTGTCGTTCGTGCCTCAACATACAATGGGCGACTTCGATCGCGAACTTTAGTCTGGAAACGGAAGTTGTTATACGCATGTCTGGTAGGGTAAATGATCGAATGTGCTATAGGTTACAATATACTAAATCTTTTTGGAGTGCAATGCTATACTCTTTAAAAAACTGAACATCATTTATAAGAAGACACAATTCTCTGTGTGGGCACTTGCCATGACTTTATTTTAGAATGTTTCTTTGTCCATGTGGTAGGGAAAACATTGATGTTTAACAGAAATTCACTCATTTGCTTGAAGGTTAAAGACTACATGAGACTTTGACAGATGGCGGGAAACCCTCATCCACTGGTACGAACCCGGTAAATTGATGGCTGTAAAACAGTGAACGCTGATTCGCATCGAGTTCTTTCTTGCAAAACGCATGACCCCCCTTTTTTATTGTCTAAATCATTGCGGCTTGGAATGCTCTTTCAGAAAAGGTATGGTTATGGGGGTCTCTATGCGCAAAAGTTTGACTTTATTTTTTGTTGAAGTTATTGCTTTTACATTGAATTTGTGTAGGAAATATTTTGGTATATTGTAACCTAAATTTAGTTTGATTAGGTTATTAAAGGTTACAGTATACTAACTATTTTGGGTATACTCTCTCAAAACAAGAATATCATACAGTACCAAAGTACATGGGAATACGATAAACATATCGACGATTTTCGTGCACACTATCGAGTAGCAAGACATTTATTCGATATATTGCTTGAAATGACAGTGCTATTTAGTTAAGCTTGGAACTTCGTGTACATTTCCTGAATAATTTTACTTCAAGTACAACTAATTTTCCTGCGTTTTCTATCAAATAAACATGTTTTTCTGAGTGTTGACTTAGTTTTTCTTGAAAAAATATTATAATGTAAGAAAACTTAATAAATCATTTAATAAATACTTGAGGATCGCTCTGTAAAAAGGGGTTTTAATGAATGTACATAGTGTTAGGCTGTGTAGTCCGCACAGGCTTATCAGGTGCCTTTACTAACTTTTCGCTCATAGAAAAATACGATAAAAGCGGAAAGTGTCTCACTGATTAGTGTGGACTGAACAAGCAATCTGGTAAAACAATTTACGCAGATGCATTAAACCCTATTTTCACAGAGCAAGGCTCAACTTATAAGAGTATAGCCGTCTAAATGCTCTATAACTTGTGATTCATGATACAGTCATATGTACTAATTATTATTTGTCCATTTTAAATGATGCATATTTTATTGTATTGGGTTGAACGAAACTTTTATTTGAATAAATGTGTTCACTCAACATTCTTGCAATTATGTTTTGCCGTGTTATAGAATTATGTAATAATAAATAAGTTTTTAACAACTAGATTCTCTTTTCTTCATGTGATTTATTTATATATTTTAAACCAGAACAACAACAAAAACCATAACATAATGAACGCAAAAGATTATCATGATGAAGATTATGATGATGATGATGATCACATTTGAAGAAAACAACAACAACAAAACGTTCAAAATTATTCATATAATACATGCATTTAAATGCCGTGTAAGTTCTGTCGCGCTCAATATATAGTCCGTTTTTTAATCAATTTTGTTTTAAGACATATTTAAAACCGCTGGCATGTATTTTTTACATAAAAAAGAAATAAGAAGTAAAAACTGTACGCGACGTTAATAGTTATTTCGGTTAATGCATGTTTATTTCAATCGTATTTAAAATGAATATATCTTAGGATTAAATGTGATAGCCATGCCATCAAATAAATGGTATCATCATCATGAACAGTAAGATCAACAAAAGCAACAAAATCATTAAGATAATAAAAGCATCAGCATCATAATCATTATTAATAAATAAACTAATTAAAAATTTCATATGATGCTGGTATTTTTGTTTAAATATAACAATGATGATGCTGATGATGATGAAGATTATGATGATGATGTTGATGATGATGATGATGATGATGATGATGATGATGATGATGATGATGATGATGATGATGATGATGATGATGATGATGATGATGATGATGATGATGATAAGGAGGAGGAGGAGGATATTAATAATAATAATAATAATAATAATAATAATAATAATAATAATAATAATAATAATAATAATAATAATAATATACGGCTATTACTCAAACGTAAATGTTTAGAATGTTTGGCATGTTGATTGGATTAACGAGTAACGGTGATTAATTATCGATAGTATCGTGTCATTGTTGTTTCAACGACTCGTGTTAATAAGCAAGTGTCATCTCAGAAATACCGAGTGACTGTGTCAAGTGCTGGCATCGCAGACTTGTGTATTCTCGTTAGCAGCGTATAAATTACTGATGCGGCGTGAGTGAAATCATTATTACCTTGCAATAGCTCTCAAAACCACTATTCAAAATGCCTTCTCGAATGAAAACACTGGACAAGCGATTCTCGCTGACTGAAGCGGAAGGTCGCTTCAAGAAAGCATGCGATCAAATTGTTCTTCTTAATAAGCGACTTGGCGAAGTTCAGAAACGCTACAAGATGGCGAAACGAGCCAGCAACCGAGTCTTCCGGTACAACCTCCGCTTAAAGCTGGCTGCCATCGAAGGTGTGCGTAACATGTATTACGACTACGCCTACCACAAAGCCGACCGTGTAGCTGAGCTAAGAAGAGATCTATTCAACGAATCCGTTGAGATTGTGTCCGGTTCGGACTCCGATTATTCTTCTGATGATGCAGAATAATGTCATCGGGTTTAAATCGCTTGTCGTTTCCCGAAAACGGCCCTTTTCAGAGCCAACCACATATTTTTCAAAGAATGCTCTTTGATTGTCACAAAGCAAGTTTAGTCTATTACATGCACCAAACTCATACGTTTCAATCTTAACACAACAATATTATAAGCTTTCACTAAAAAAATTATGACATACACATATATTCTTGAACAGTTATTTATACCTTCCCCGTCACATTTGAAGAAAACAACAACAACAAAACGTTCAAAATTATTCATATAATACATGCATTTAAATGCCGTGTAAGTTCTGTCGCGCTCAATATATAGTCAGTTTTTTAATCAATTTTGTTTTAAGACATATTTAAAACCGCTGGCATGTATTTTTTACATAAAAAAGAAATAAGAAGTAAAAACTGTACGCGACGTTAATAGTTATTTCGGTTAATGCATGTTTATTTCAATCGTATTTAAAATGAATATATCTTAGGATTAAATGTGATAGCCATGCCATCAAATAAATGGTATCATCATCATGAACAATAAGATCAACAAAAGCAACAAAATCATTAAGATAATAAAAGCATCAGCATCATAATCATTATTAATAAATAAACTAATTAAAAATTTCATATGATGCTGGTATTTTGTTTAAATATAACAATGATGATGCTGATGATGATGAAGATTATGATGATGATGTTGATGATGATGATGATGATGATGATGATGATGATGATGATGATGTTGTTGATGATGATGATGATGATGATGATGATGATGATGATGATGATGATGATGATGATGATGATGATGATGATGATGATGATGATGATGATAAGGAGGAGGATATAATAATATATAATAAATAATAATAATAATAATAATAATAATAATAATAATAATAATAATAATAATAATAATAATAATAATAATAATAATAATAATAATAATAATAATAATAATATACGGCTATTACTCAAACGTAAATGTTTAGAATGTTTGGCATGTTGATTGGATTAACGAGTAACGGTGATTAATTATCGATAGTATCGTGTCATTGTTGTTTCAACGACTCGTGTTAATAAGCAAGTGTCATCTCAGAAATACCGAGTGACTGTGTCAAGTGCTGGCATCGCAGACTTGTGTATTCTCGTTAGCAGCGTATAAATTACTGATGCGGCGTGAGTGAAATCATTATTACCTTGCAATAGCTCTCAAAACCACTATTCAAAATGCCTTCTCGAATGAAAACACTGGACAAGCGATTCTCGCTGACTGAAGCGGAAGGTCGCTTCAAGAAAGCATGCGATCAAATTGTTCTTCTTAATAAGCGACTTGGCGAAGTTCAGAAACGCTACAAGATGGCGAAACGAGCCAGCAACCGAGTCTTCCGGTACAACCTCCGCTTAAAGCTGGCTGCCATCGAAGGTGTGCGTAACATGTATTACGACTACGCCTACCACAAAGCCGACCGTGTAGCTGAGCTAAGAAGAGATCTATTCAACGAATCCGTTGAGATTGTGTCCGGTTCGGACTCCGATTATTCTTCTGATGATGCAGAATAATGTCATCGGGTTTAAATCGCTTGTCGTTTCCCGAAAACGGCCCTTTTCAGAGCCAACCACATATTTTTCAAAGAATGCTCTTTGATTGTCACAAAGCAAGTTTAGTCTATTACATGCACCAAACTCATACGTTTCAATCTTAACACAACAATATTATAAGCTTTCACTAAAAAAATTATGACATACACATATATTCTTGAAAAGTTATTTATACCTTCCCCGTCACATTTGAAGAAAACAACAACAACAAAACGTTCAAAATTATTCATATAATACATGCATTTAAATGCCGTGTAAGTTCTGTCGCGCTCAATATATAGTCAGTTTTTTAATCAATTTTGTTTTAAGACATATTTAAAACCGCTGGCATGTATTTTTTACATAAAAAAGAAATAAGAAGTAAAAACTGTACGCGACGTTAATAGTTATTTCGGTTAATGCATGTTTATTTCAATCGTATTTAAAATGAATATATCTTAGGATTAAATGTGATAGCCATGCCATCAAATAAATGGTATCATCATCATGAACAATAAGATCAACAAAAGCAACAAAATCATTAAGATAATAAAAGCATCAGCATCATAATCATTATTAATAAATAAACTAATTAAAAATTTCATATGATGCTGGTATTTTTGTTTAAATATAACAATGATGATGCTGATGATGATGAAGATTATGATGATGATGATGATGATGATGATGATGATGATGATGATGATGATGATGATGATGATGATGATGATGATGATGATGATGATGATGATGATGATGATGATGATGATGATGATGATGATGATGATGATGATGATGATGATGATGATGATGATGATGATGATGATGATGATGATGATGATGATGATGATGATGATGATGATGATGATAGGAGGAGGATATTAATAATAATAATGATAATAATAAATAATAAAATAAAATAATAATAATAATAATAATAATAATAATAATAATAATAATAATAATAATAATAATAATAATATACGGCTATTACTCAAACGTAAATGTTTAGAATGTTTGGCATGTTGATTGGATTAACGAGTAACGGTGATTAATTATCGATAGTATCGTGTCATTGTTGTTTCAACGACTCGTGTTAATAAGCAAGTGTCATCTCAGAAATACCGAGTGACTGTGTCAAGTGCTGGCATCGCAGACTTGTGTATTCTCGTTAGCAGCGTATAAATTACTGATGCGGCGTGAGTGAAATCATTATTACCTTGCAATAGCTCTCAAAACCACTATTCAAAATGCCTTCTCGAATGAAAACACTGGACAAGCGATTCTCGCTGACTGAAGCGGAAGGTCGCTTCAAGAAAGCATGCGATCAAATTGTTCTTCTTAATAAGCGACTTGGCGAAGTTCAGAAACGCTACAAGATGGCGAAACGAGCCAGCAACCGAGTCTTCCGGTACAACCTCCGCTTAAAGCTGGCTGCCATCGAAGGTGTGCGTAACATGTATTACGACTACGCCTACCACAAAGCCGACCGTGTAGCTGAGCTAAGAAGAGATCTATTCAACGAATCCGTTGAGATTGTGTCCGGTTCGGACTCCGATTATTCTTCTGATGATGCAGAATAATGTCATCGGGTTTAAATCGCTTGTCGTTTCCCGAAAACGGCCCTTTTCAGAGCCAACCACATATTTTTCAAAGAATGCTCTTTGATTGTCACAAAGCAAGTTTAGTCTATTACATGCACCAAACTCATACGTTTCAATCTTAACACAACAATATTATAAGCTTTCACTAAAAAAATTATGACATACACATATATTCTTGAAAAGTTATTTATACCTTCCCCGTCACATTTGAAGAAAACAACAACAACAAAACGTTCAAAATTATTCATATAATACATGCATTTAAATGCCGTGTAAGTTCTGTCGCGCTCAATATATAGTCAGTTTTTTAATCAATTTTGTTTTAAGACATATTTAAAACCGCTGGCATGTATTTTTTACATAAAAAAGAAATAAGAAGTAAAAACTGTACGCGACGTTAATAGTTATTTCGGTTAATGCATGTTTATTTCAATCGTATTTAAAATGAATATATCTTAGGATTAAATGTGATAGCCATGCCATCAAATAAATGGTATCATCATCATGAACAATAAGATCAACAAAAGCAACAAAATCATTAAGATAATAAAAGCATCAGCATCATAATCATTATTAATAAATAAACTAATTAAAAATTTCATATGATGCTGGTATTTTTGTTTAAATATAACAATGATGATGCTGATGATGATGAAGATTATGATGATGATGTTGATGATGATGATGATGATGATGATGATGATGATGATGATGATGATGATGATGATGATGATGATGATGATGATGATGATGATGATGATGATGATGATGATGATGATGATGATGATGATGATGATGATGAGGAGATGATATAATAATAATAATAATAATAATAATAATAATAATAATAATAATAATAATAATAATAATAATAATAATAATAATAATAATAATAATAATAATAATAATAATATACGGCTATTACTCAAACGTAAATGTTTAGAATGTTTGGCATGTTGATTGGATTAACGAGTAACGGTGATTAATTATCGATAGTATCGTGTCATTGTTGTTTCAACGACTCGTGTTAATAAGCAAGTGTCATCTCAGAAATACCGAGTGACTGTGTCAAGTGCTGGCATCGCAGACTTGTGTATTCTCGTTAGCAGCGTATAAATTACTGATGCGGCGTGAGTGAAATCATTATTACCTTGCAATAGCTCTCAAAACCACTATTCAAAATGCCTTCTCGAATGAAAACACTGGACAAGCGATTCTCGCTGACTGAAGCGGAAGGTCGCTTCAAGAAAGCATGCGATCAAATTGTTCTTCTTAATAAGCGACTTGGCGAAGTTCAGAAACGCTACAAGATGGCGAAACGAGCCAGCAACCGAGTCTTCCGGTACAACCTCCGCTTAAAGCTGGCTGCCATCGAAGGTGTGCGTAACATGTATTACGACTACGCCTACCACAAAGCCGACCGTGTAGCTGAGCTAAGAAGAGATCTATTCAACGAATCCGTTGAGATTGTGTCCGGTTCGGACTCCGATTATTCTTCTGATGATGCAGAATAATGTCATCGGGTTTAAATCGCTTGTCGTTTCCCGAAAACGGCCCTTTTCAGAGCCAACCACATATTTTTCAAAGAATGCTCTTTGATTGTCACAAAGCAAGTTTAGTCTATTACATGCACCAAACTCATACGTTTCAATCTTAACACAACAATATTATAAGCTTTCACTAAAAAAATTATGACATACACATATATTCTTGAAAAGTTATTTATACCTTCCCCGTCACATTTGAAGAAAACAACAACAACAAAACGTTCAAAATTATTCATATAATACATGCATTTAAATGCCGTGTAAGTTCTGTCGCGCTCAATATATAGTCAGTTTTTTAATCAATTTTGTTTTAAGACATATTTAAAACCGCTGGCATGTATTTTTTACATAAAAAAGAAATAAGAAGTAAAAACTGTACGCGACGTTAATAGTTATTTCGGTTAATGCATGTTTATTTCAATCGTATTTAAAATGAATATATCTTAGGATTAAATGTGATAGCCATGCCATCAAATAAATGGTATCATCATCATGAACAATAAGATCAACAAAAGCAACAAAATCATTAAGATAATAAAAGCATCAGCATCATAATCATTATTAATAAATAAACTAATTAAAAATTTCATATGATGCTGGTATTTTTGTTTAAATATAACAATGATGATGCTGATGATGATGAAGATTATGATGATGATGATGATGATGATGATGATGATGATGATGATGATGATGATGATGATGATGATGATGATGATGATGATGATGATGATGATGATGATGGATGGATGGATGATTAATGATGATAATAATAATAATAATAATAATAATAATAATAATAATAATAATAATAATAATAATAATAATAATAATAATAATAATAATAATAATAATATACGGCTATTACTCAAACGTAAATGTTTAGAATGTTTGGCATGTTGATTGGATTAACGAGTAACGGTGATTAATTATCGATAGTATCGTGTCATTGTTGTTTCAACGACTCGTGTTAATAAGCAAGTGTCATCTCAGAAATACCGAGTGACTGTGTCAAGTGCTGGCATCGCAGACTTGTGTATTCTCGTTAGCAGCGTATAAATTACTGATGCGGCGTGAGTGAAATCATTATTACCTTGCAATAGCTCTCAAAACCACTATTCAAAATGCCTTCTCGAATGAAAACACTGGACAAGCGATTCTCGCTGACTGAAGCGGAAGGTCGCTTCAAGAAAGCATGCGATCAAATTGTTCTTCTTAATAAGCGACTTGGCGAAGTTCAGAAACGCTACAAGATGGCGAAACGAGCCAGCAACCGAGTCTTCCGGTACAACCTCCGCTTAAAGCTGGCTGCCATCGAAGGTGTGCGTAACATGTATTACGACTACGCCTACCACAAAGCCGACCGTGTAGCTGAGCTAAGAAGAGATCTATTCAACGAATCCGTTGAGATTGTGTCCGGTTCGGACTCCGATTATTCTTCTGATGATGCAGAATAATGTCATCGGGTTTAAATCGCTTGTCGTTTCCCGAAAACGGCCCTTTTCAGAGCCAACCACATATTTTTCAAAGAATGCTCTTTGATTGTCACAAAGCAAGTTTAGTCTATTACATGCACCAAACTCATACGTTTCAATCTTAACACAACAATATTATAAGCTTTCACTAAAAAAATTATGACATACACATATATTCTTGAAAAGTTATTTATACCTTCCCCGTCACATTTGAAGAAAACAACAACAACAAAACGTTCAAAATTATTCATATAATACATGCATTTAAATGCCGTGTAAGTTCTGTCGCGCTCAATATATAGTCAGTTTTTTAATCAATTTTGTTTTAAGACATATTTAAAACCGCTGGCATGTATTTTTTACATAAAAAAGAAATAAGAAGTAAAAACTGTACGCGACGTTAATAGTTATTTCGGTTAATGCATGTTTATTTCAATCGTATTTAAAATGAATATATCTTAGGATTAAATGTGATAGCCATGCCATCAAATAAATGGTATCATCATCATGAACAATAAGATCAACAAAAGCAACAAAATCATTAAGATAATAAAAGCATCAGCATCATAATCATTATTAATAAATAAACTAATTAAAAATTTCATATGATGCTGGTATTTTTGTTTAAATATAACAATGATGATGCTGATGATGATGAAGATTATGATGATGATGTTGATGATGATGATGATGATGATGATGATGATGATGATGATGATGATGATGATGATGATGATGATGATGATGATGATGAGATGATGATGATGATGATGATGATGATGATGATGATGATGATGATGATGATGATGATGATGATGATGATGATGATGATGATGATGATGATAAGGAGGAGGATATTAATAATAATAATAATAATAATAATAATAATAATAATAATAATAATAATAATAATAATAATAATAATAATAATAATAATAATAATAATATACGGCTATTACTCAAACGTAAATGTTTAGAATGTTTGGCATGTTGATTGGATTAACGAGTAACGGTGATTAATTATCGATAGTATCGTGTCATTGTTGTTTCAACGACTCGTGTTAATAAGCAAGTGTCATCTCAGAAATACCGAGTGACTGTGTCAAGTGCTGGCATCGCAGACTTGTGTATTCTCGTTAGCAGCGTATAAATTACTGATGCGGCGTGAGTGAAATCATTATTACCTTGCAATAGCTCTCAAAACCACTATTCAAAATGCCTTCTCGAATGAAAACACTGGACAAGCGATTCTCGCTGACTGAAGCGGAAGGTCGCTTCAAGAAAGCATGCGATCAAATTGTTCTTCTTAATAAGCGACTTGGCGAAGTTCAGAAACGCTACAAGATGGCGAAACGAGCCAGCAACCGAGTCTTCCGGTACAACCTCCGCTTAAAGCTGGCTGCCATCGAAGGTGTGCGTAACATGTATTACGACTACGCCTACCACAAAGCCGACCGTGTAGCTGAGCTAAGAAGAGATCTATTCAACGAATCCGTTGAGATTGTGTCCGGTTCGGACTCCGATTATTCTTCTGATGATGCAGAATAATGTCATCGGGTTTAAATCGCTTGTCGTTTCCCGAAAACGGCCCTTTTCAGAGCCAACCACATATTTTTCAAAGAATGCTCTTTGATTGTCACAAAGCAAGTTTAGTCTATTACATGCACCAAACTCATACGTTTCAATCTTAACACAACAATATTATAAGCTTTCACTAAAAAAATTATGACATACACATATATTCTTGAAAAGTTATTTATACCTTCCCCGTCACATTTGAAGAAAACAACAACAACAAAACGTTCAAAATTATTCATATAATACATGCATTTAAATGCCGTGTAAGTTCTGTCGCGCTCAATATATAGTCAGTTTTTTAATCAATTTTGTTTTAAGACATATTTAAAACCGCTGGCATGTATTTTTTACATAAAAAAGAAATAAGAAGTAAAAACTGTACGCGACGTTAATAGTTATTTCGGTTAATGCATGTTTATTTCAATCGTATTTAAAATGAATATATCTTAGGATTAAATGTGATAGCCATGCCATCAAATAAATGGTATCATCATCATGAACAATAAGATCAACAAAAGCAACAAAATCATTAAGATAATAAAAGCATCAGCATCATAATCATTATTAATAAATAAACTAATTAAAAATTTCATATGATGCTGGTATTTTTGTTTAAATATAACAATGATGATGCTGATGATGATGAAGATTATGATGATGATTGATGATGATGATGATGATGATGATGATGATGATGATGATGATGATGATGATGATGATGATGATGATGATGATGATGATGATGATGATGATGATGATGATGATGATGATGATGATGATGATGATGATGATGATGATGATGATGATGATGATGATGATGATGATGATGATGATGATGATAAGGAGGAGGATATTAATAATAATAATAATAATAATAATAATAATAATAATAATAATAATAATAATAATAATAATAATAATAATAATAATAATAATAATAATAATAATATACGGCTATTACTCAAACGTAAATGTTTAGAATGTTTGGCATGTTGATTGGATTAACGAGTAACGGTGATTAATTATCGATAGTATCGTGTCATTGTTGTTTCAACGACTCGTGTTAATAAGCAAGTGTCATCTCAGAAATACCGAGTGACTGTGTCAAGTGCTGGCATCGCAGACTTGTGTATTCTCGTTAGCAGCGTATAAATTACTGATGCGGCGTGAGTGAAATCATTATTACCTTGCAATAGCTCTCAAAACCACTATTCAAAATGCCTTCTCGAATGAAAACACTGGACAAGCGATTCTCGCTGACTGAAGCGGAAGGTCGCTTCAAGAAAGCATGCGATCAAATTGTTCTTCTTAATAAGCGACTTGGCGAAGTTCAGAAACGCTACAAGATGGCGAAACGAGCCAGCAACCGAGTCTTCCGGTACAACCTCCGCTTAAAGCTGGCTGCCATCGAAGGTGTGCGTAACATGTATTACGACTACGCCTACCACAAAGCCGACCGTGTAGCTGAGCTAAGAAGAGATCTATTCAACGAATCCGTTGAGATTGTGTCCGGTTCGGACTCCGATTATTCTTCTGATGATGCAGAATAATGTCATCGGGTTTAAATCGCTTGTCGTTTCCCGAAAACGGCCCTTTTCAGAGCCAACCACATATTTTTCAAAGAATGCTCTTTGATTGTCACAAAGCAAGTTTAGTCTATTACATGCACCAAACTCATACGTTTCAATCTTAACACAACAATATTATAAGCTTTCACTAAAAAAATTATGACATACACATATATTCTTGAAAAGTTATTTATACCTTCCCCGTCACATTTGAAGAAAACAACAACAACAAAACGTTCAAAATTATTCATATAATACATGCATTTAAATGCCGTGTAAGTTCTGTCGCGCTCAATATATAGTCAGTTTTTTAATCAATTTTGTTTTAAGACATATTTAAAACCGCTGGCATGTATTTTTTACATAAAAAAGAAATAAGAAGTAAAAACTGTACGCGACGTTAATAGTTATTTCGGTTAATGCATGTTTATTTCAATCGTATTTAAAATGAATATATCTTAGGATTAAATGTGATAGCCATGCCATCAAATAAATGGTATCATCATCATGAACAATAAGATCAACAAAAGCAACAAAATCATTAAGATAATAAAAGCATCAGCATCATAATCATTATTAATAAATAAACTAATTAAAATTTCATATGATGGCTGGTATTTTTGTTTAAATATAACAATGATGATGCTGATGATGATGAAGATTATGATATGATGATGTTGATGATGATTGATGATGATGATGAGGATGATGATGATGATGATGATGATGATGATGATGATGATGATGATGATGATGATGATGATGATGATGATGATGATGATGATGATGATGATGATGATGATGATGATGATGATGAAGATGATGATGATGATGAGATGATGATTGATGATGTATGATGATGATGATGATGATATGATAATGAGGCGGATATTAATACTAATAATAATAATAATATAATCATCATCATAATAATAATAATAAAATACTACTACTCATAATAATAATAAATAATATACATAATAATAATAATAATAATAACGGCTATTCTCAAACGTAATTGTTTAGAATGTTTGGCATGTTGATTGGATTAACGAGTAACGGTGATTAAATTATCGATAGTTATCGTGGTCATTGTTGTTTCAACGACTCGTGTTAATAAGCAAGTGTCATCTCAGAAATACCGAGTGACTGTGTCAAGTGCTGGCATCGCAGACTTGTGTATTCTCGTTAGCAGCGTATAAATTACTGATGCGGCGTGAGTGAAATCATTATTACCTTGCAATAGCTCTCAAAACCACTATTCAAAATGCCTTCTCGAATGAAAACACTGGACAAGCGATTCTCGCTGACTGAAGCGGAAGGTCGCTTCAAGAAAGCATGCGATCAAATTGTTCTTCTTAATAAGCGACTTGGCGAAGTTCAGAAACGCTACAAGATGGCGAAACGAGCCAGCAACCGAGTCTTCCGGTACAACCTCCGCTTAAAGCTGGCTGCCATCGAAGGTGTGCGTAACATGTATTACGACTACGCCTACCACAAAGCCGACCGTGTAGCTGAGCTAAGAAGAGATCTATTCAACGAATCCGTTGAGATTGTGTCCGGTTCGGACTCCGATTATTCTTCTGATGATGCAGAATAATGTCATCGGGTTTAAATCGCTTGTCGTTTCCCGAAAACGGCCCTTTTCAGAGCCAACCACATATTTTTCAAAGAATGCTCTTTGATTGTCACAAAGCAAGTTTAGTCTATTACATGCACCAAACTCATACGTTTCAATCTTAACACAACAATATTATAAGCTTTCACTAAAAAAATTATGACATACACATATATTCTTGAAAAGTTATTTATACCTTCCCCGTCACATTTGAAGAAAACAACAACAACAAAACGTTCAAAATTATTCATATAATACATGCATTTAAATGCCGTGTAAGTTCTGTCGCGCTCAATATATAGTCAGTTTTTTAATCAATTTTGTTTTAAGACATATTTAAAACCGCTGGCATGTATTTTTTACATAAAAAAGAAATAAGAAGTAAAAACTGTACGCGACGTTAATAGTTATTTCGGTTAATGCATGTTTATTTCAATCGTATTTAAAATGAATATATCTTAGGATTAAATGTGATAGCCATGCCATCAAATAAATGGTATCATCATCATGAACAATAAGATCAACAAAAGCAACAAAATCATTAAGATAATAAAAGCATCAGCATCATAATCATTATTAATAAATAAACTAATTAAAAATTTCATATGATGCTGGTATTTTTGTTTAAATATAACAATGATGATGCTGATGATGATGAAGATTATGATGATGATGATGTTGATGATGATGATGATGATGATGATGATGATGATGATGATGATGATGATGATGATGATGATGATGATGATGATGATGATGATGATGATGATGATGATGATGATGATGATGATGATGATGATGATGATGATGATGATGATGATGATGATGATGATGATGATGATGATGATGATGATGATGATGATGATAAGGAGGAGGATATTAATAATAATAATAATAATAATAATAATAATAATAATAATAATAATAATAATAATAATAATAATAATAATAATAATAATAATAATAATAATAATATACGGCTATTACTCAAACGTAAATGTTTAGAATGTTTGGCATGTTGATTGGATTAACGAGTAACGGTGATTAATTATCGATAGTATCGTGTCATTGTTGTTTCAACGACTCGTGTTAATAAGCAAGTGTCATCTCAGAAATACCGAGTGACTGTGTCAAGTGCTGGCATCGCAGACTTGTGTATTCTCGTTAGCAGCGTATAAATTACTGATGCGGCGTGAGTGAAATCATTATTACCTTGCAATAGCTCTCAAAACCACTATTCAAAATGCCTTCTCGAATGAAAACACTGGACAAGCGATTCTCGCTGACTGAAGCGGAAGGTCGCTTCAAGAAAGCATGCGATCAAATTGTTCTTCTTAATAAGCGACTTGGCGAAGTTCAGAAACGCTACAAGATGGCGAAACGAGCCAGCAACCGAGTCTTCCGGTACAACCTCCGCTTAAAGCTGGCTGCCATCGAAGGTGTGCGTAACATGTATTACGACTACGCCTACCACAAAGCCGACCGTGTAGCTGAGCTAAGAAGAGATCTATTCAACGAATCCGTTGAGATTGTGTCCGGTTCGGACTCCGATTATTCTTCTGATGATGCAGAATAATGTCATCGGGTTTAAATCGCTTGTCGTTTCCCGAAAACGGCCCTTTTCAGAGCCAACCACATATTTTTCAAAGAATGCTCTTTGATTGTCACAAAGCAAGTTTAGTCTATTACATGCACCAAACTCATACGTTTCAATCTTAACACAACAATATTATAAGCTTTCACTAAAAAAATTATGACATACACATATATTCTTGAAAAGTTATTTATACCTTCCCCGTCACATTTGAAGAAAACAACAACAACAAAACGTTCAAAATTATTCATATAATACATGCATTTAAATGCCGTGTAAGTTCTGTCGCGCTCAATATATAGTCAGTTTTTTAATCAATTTTGTTTTAAGACATATTTAAAACCGCTGGCATGTATTTTTTACATAAAAAAGAAATAAGAAGTAAAAACTGTACGCGACGTTAATAGTTATTTCGGTTAATGCATGTTTATTTCAATCGTATTTAAAATGAATATATCTTAGGATTAAATGTGATAGCCATGCCATCAAATAAATGGTATCATCATCATGAACAATAAGATCAACAAAAGCAACAAAATCATTAAGATAATAAAAGCATCAGCATCATAATCATTATTAATAAATAAACTAATTAAAAATTTCATATGATGCTGGTATTTTTGTTTAAATATAACAATGATGATGCTGATGATGATGAAGATTATGATGATGATGTTGATGATGATGATGATGATGATGATGATGATGATGATGATGATGATGATGATGATGATGATGATGATGATGATGATGATGATGATGATGATGATGATGATGATGATGATGATGATGATGATGATGATGATGATGATGATGATGATGATGATGATGATGATGATGATGATGATGATGATGATGATGATAAGGAGGAGGATATTAATAATAATAATAATAATAATAATAATAATAATAATAATAATAATAATAATAATAATAATAATAATAATAATAATAATAATAATAATAATATACGGCTATTACTCAAACGTAAATGTTTAGAATGTTTGGCATGTTGATTGGATTAACGAGTAACGGTGATTAATTATCGATAGTATCGTGTCATTGTTGTTTCAACGACTCGTGTTAATAAGCAAGTGTCATCTCAGAAATACCGAGTGACTGTGTCAAGTGCTGGCATCGCAGACTTGTGTATTCTCGTTAGCAGCGTATAAATTACTGATGCGGCGTGAGTGAAATCATTATTACCTTGCAATAGCTCTCAAAACCACTATTCAAAATGCCTTCTCGAATGAAAACACTGGACAAGCGATTCTCGCTGACTGAAGCGGAAGGTCGCTTCAAGAAAGCATGCGATCAAATTGTTCTTCTTAATAAGCGACTTGGCGAAGTTCAGAAACGCTACAAGATGGCGAAACGAGCCAGCAACCGAGTCTTCCGGTACAACCTCCGCTTAAAGCTGGCTGCCATCGAAGGTGTGCGTAACATGTATTACGACTACGCCTACCACAAAGCCGACCGTGTAGCTGAGCTAAGAAGAGATCTATTCAACGAATCCGTTGAGATTGTGTCCGGTTCGGACTCCGATTATTCTTCTGATGATGCAGAATAATGTCATCGGGTTTAAATCGCTTGTCGTTTCCCGAAAACGGCCCTTTTCAGAGCCAACCACATATTTTTCAAAGAATGCTCTTTGATTGTCACAAAGCAAGTTTAGTCTATTACATGCACCAAACTCATACGTTTCAATCTTAACACAACAATATTATAAGCTTTCACTAAAAAAATTATGACATACACATATATTCTTGAAAAGTTATTTATACCTTCCCCGTCACATTTGAAGAAAACAACAACAACAAAACGTTCAAAATTATTCATATAATACATGCATTTAAATGCCGTGTAAGTTCTGTCGCGCTCAATATATAGTCAGTTTTTTAATCAATTTTGTTTTAAGACATATTTAAAACCGCTGGCATGTATTTTTTACATAAAAAAGAAATAAGAAGTAAAAACTGTACGCGACGTTAATAGTTATTTCGGTTAATGCATGTTTATTTCAATCGTATTTAAAATGAATATATCTTAGGATTAAATGTGATAGCCATGCCATCAAATAAATGGTATCATCATCATGAACAATAAGATCAACAAAAGCAACAAAATCATTAAGATAATAAAAGCATCAGCATCATAATCATTATTAATAAATAAACTAATTAAAAATTTCATATGATGCTGGTATTTTTGTTTAAATATAACAATGATGATGCTGATGATGATGAAGATTATGATGATGATGATGTTGATGATGATGATGATGATGATGATGATGATGATGATGATGATGATGATGATGATGATGATGATGATGATGATGATGATGATGATGATGATGATGATGATGATGATGATGATGATGATGATGATGATGATGATGATGATGATGATGATGATGATGATGATGATGATGATGATGATGATGATGATGATGATGATGATGATAAGGAGGAGGATATAATAATAATAATAATAATAATAATAATAATAATAATAATAATAATAATAATAATAATAATAATAATAATAATAATAATAATAATAATAATATACGGCTATTACTCAAACGTAAATGTTTAGAATGTTTGGCATGTTGATTGGATTAACGAGTAACGGTGATTAATTATCGATAGTATCGTGTCATTGTTGTTTCAACGACTCGTGTTAATAAGCAAGTGTCATCTCAGAAATACCGAGTGACTGTGTCAAGTGCTGGCATCGCAGACTTGTGTATTCTCGTTAGCAGCGTATAAATTACTGATGCGGCGTGAGTGAAATCATTATTACCTTGCAATAGCTCTCAAAACCACTATTCAAAATGCCTTCTCGAATGAAAACACTGGACAAGCGATTCTCGCTGACTGAAGCGGAAGGTCGCTTCAAGAAAGCATGCGATCAAATTGTTCTTCTTAATAAGCGACTTGGCGAAGTTCAGAAACGCTACAAGATGGCGAAACGAGCCAGCAACCGAGTCTTCCGGTACAACCTCCGCTTAAAGCTGGCTGCCATCGAAGGTGTGCGTAACATGTATTACGACTACGCCTACCACAAAGCCGACCGTGTAGCTGAGCTAAGAAGAGATCTATTCAACGAATCCGTTGAGATTGTGTCCGGTTCGGACTCCGATTATTCTTCTGATGATGCAGAATAATGTCATCGGGTTTAAATCGCTTGTCGTTTCCCGAAAACGGCCCTTTTCAGAGCCAACCACATATTTTTCAAAGAATGCTCTTTGATTGTCACAAAGCAAGTTTAGTCTATTACATGCACCAAACTCATACGTTTCAATCTTAACACAACAATATTATAAGCTTTCACTAAAAAAATTATGACATACACATATATTCTTGAAAAGTTATTTATACCTTCCCCGTCACATTTGAAGAAAACAACAACAACAAAACGTTCAAAATTATTCATATAATACATGCATTTAAATGCCGTGTAAGTTCTGTCGCGCTCAATATATAGTCAGTTTTTTAATCAATTTTGTTTTAAGACATATTTAAAACCGCTGGCATGTATTTTTTACATAAAAAAGAAATAAGAAGTAAAAACTGTACGCGACGTTAATAGTTATTTCGGTTAATGCATGTTTATTTCAATCGTATTTAAAATGAATATATCTTAGGATTAAATGTGATAGCCATGCCATCAAATAAATGGTATCATCATCATGAACAATAAGATCAACAAAAGCAACAAAATCATTAAGATAATAAAAGCATCAGCATCATAATCATTATTAATAAATAAACTAATTAAAAATTTCATATGATGCTGGTATTTTTGTTTAAATATAACAATGATGATGCTGATGATGATGAAGATTATGATGATGATGTTGATGATGATGATGATGATGATGATGATGATGATGATGATGATGATGATGATGATGATGATGATGATGATGATGATGATGATGATGATGATGATGATGATGATGATGATGATGATGATGATGATGATGATGATGATGATGATGATGATGATGATGATGATGATGATGATGATGATGATGATGATGATGATAAGGAGGAGGATATTAATAATAATAATAATAATAATAATAATAATAATAATAATAATAATAATAATAATAATAATAATAATAATACGGCTATTACTCAAACGTAAATGTTTAGAATGTTTGGCATGTTGATTGGATTAACGAGTAACGGTGATTAATTATCGATAGTATCGTGTCATTGTTGTTTCAACGACTCGTGTTAATAAGCAAGTGTCATCTCAGAAATACCGAGTGACTGTGTCAAGTGCTGGCATCGCAGACTTGTGTATTCTCGTTAGCAGCGTATAAATTACTGATGCGGCGTGAGTGAAATCATTATTACCTTGCAATAGCTCTCAAAACCACTATTCAAAATGCCTTCTCGAATGAAAACACTGGACAAGCGATTCTCGCTGACTGAAGCGGAAGGTCGCTTCAAGAAAGCATGCGATCAAATTGTTCTTCTTAATAAGCGACTTGGCGAAGTTCAGAAACGCTACAAGATGGCGAAACGAGCCAGCAACCGAGTCTTCCGGTACAACCTCCGCTTAAAGCTGGCTGCCATCGAAGGTGTGCGTAACATGTATTACGACTACGCCTACCACAAAGCCGACCGTGTAGCTGAGCTAAGAAGAGATCTATTCAACGAATCCGTTGAGATTGTGTCCGGTTCGGACTCCGATTATTCTTCTGATGATGCAGAATAATGTCATCGGGTTTAAATCGCTTGTCGTTTCCCGAAAACGGCCCTTTTCAGAGCCAACCACATATTTTTCAAAGAATGCTCTTTGATTGTCACAAAGCAAGTTTAGTCTATTACATGCACCAAACTCATACGTTTCAATCTTAACACAACAATATTATAAGCTTTCACTAAAAAAATTATGACATACACATATATTCTTGAAAAGTTATTTATACCTTCCCCGTCACATTTGAAGAAAACAACAACAACAAAACGTTCAAAATTATTCATATAATACATGCATTTAAATGCCGTGTAAGTTCTGTCGCGCTCAATATATAGTCAGTTTTTTAATCAATTTTGTTTTAAGACATATTTAAAACCGCTGGCATGTATTTTTTACATAAAAAAGAAATAAGAAGTAAAAACT